>NC_079165.1:95937030-96004530 GCF_947568905.1 Ostrea edulis | reverse complement strand
CTGGGATCCTTCTGTCCAGGTGTACGCCGTTGAGCGATATTGACCAATTATCGGAATCACTGATCATGTGCACCCATGGCGGTTTATCAAGATAATTAAAACACTTTGAAATAGACTTTTGTAATAAAAACACCGTGGTAAATGGCGATAGTGAATTTGGCATTTTGACGAGAATTTTAAGTACATGTAATAGGAAAAACATTTTTAGAAAAATGCGGCGTTATAATGAAAGTGGCAATAATTCGAGAATTAACTGTACAATGTTCTTTCCACACACAAAATTTTTTAAGTCTGCAAAACTATGAGGTGTACATTTTCAATGTGTGTGCAATCACCATGCTAACTTTGAATAATGTTGAACGAATACTGCTGCAGTTACAGACAAACAGGTGACCATTATACAATTATTTCATGCCTACTAAGGAAACAGTCAAAACTATTGTTCCGAGGTAGTGGCGAAGACCCGAGAAACAGTTTCTCGGGTCTTCGCCACTAACGAAGGGCAATAGTTTTGATTGTTTCTCTAGTAGGCATGAAATACCTGTTTTATTACCTAATCTACTAATCGGGCAATAGTTTGTCACGTGACTGGGAAATAATTTGTCATGTGATTGGGTAATATTAAGTCACGTGATCGGGTAATAGTAAGTCACGTGATGAATTGTTTCACCCCTGCTCATTGTGTGTACCTTTCTCTGCTGATTATGGTTGGAAAACAGAAAAATATATGTAATATCAATTTATATAGTGGATTAGGTAATAAAATAAATTACATGTTTTACCATAGCAGAATTCTTTAAACTGTTCCACTATGTGTTGATTTACTGTAAGGAATTTCTTTCCTTTTTTGGATCCAGTTACATAAAGAGAAGTTCCATTTGCTGTTATCAATAAACTCTCTTCTCCATTGTCAGTCAACTTCTGCAACTATGATGAAATAATACATGATTACATACATATATGTAGGATGCTAATAAAATCTACTCGCTGGCATTTACAAGAGTCACACAAAAATAACTTTGAATACATTATCTGAGCTTAATGTCACCACTCCTTGTCAGAGAAACAAAATATCCAGGAATTCAGGATATCCTAACTTGTCTTGCATTTTCATTTCAGTGACTTTCCCATTTTTGTATACATCTTCATTCTAATCTTGATGCATAATATTTTCAAAGATTATATATTCCAATATGGCTCCAGCCTACCTCCCGAGACCCTAATTCAAACAAACTTGAATTTGCACTACCTAAGGAAGATTGCAGACTGACCATGGCCCTTTTACTTTGGAGAATAAATTTTTCCTAAGGACCATGATTTGCACAAACTTGATTCTTCACTAAGCCAGGGAGCTTTTACATAAATTTCATCTTTTCTGGTCCTGTGGTTCTAGAGAAAAATTTTAACTGACCAAAACCTACTGTTTACAATTTCTTGATTATCTTCTCTTGGAAGGGGATGATCCCCCTCATCTGAACAAACTTGAATTCACTTCACTAAAGGATGCTGTGTTAAATTTGGTTGAAATTAGCCAAGTGGTTCAAAAGAAAACAACCTTGTGAAAAGTTTACAATGACAAGAATAGACAATGGACAAATTTCAATCAGAAAATCTCAATAAGCCTTTGATTCAGGTAAGCTACACACTTAAAACTGCAGCTTAAATTTCATACATAGAGAAATCCAATGAACCCATAAACACACAGCAAAGATACAATATCCACCTGTAATTCTGTTGCGAGAGTGAGAGGGTAATTAAATTGCAGGACTTCGTTTTATGGGAGAAGAAGCATTTGTAAAACACTGCGCAGACACAAATGAAAGGTCTTGTCATAAGGAATCTATGCACATTGACAAAATAGTTCAGGAGATTTTGCCTAGATAAACTTTTCTTGAAAGTAGACCAAACTCAATGGTCACAAACTGTTGTAACAAAAGAAAGGCCTTCTCACAAATAAAATATGAGAGGTTTATCACTCAGTCACCATTCAAAAGTTACCAGGTTAAAGTTTTGAAAAGGTTAAACTTTAAGGTCAAGGTCACAAGGTGAAATATCATAGCATCATATAAAATGTCTTGTCATAAGAAATTTATATACAAAATAGGAAAACCATCCTTCTAATAGTTCAGGAGATTCTGCCTACATTTGCATTTTCTTAAAAGTGGGTCAAACTCCAGTAAAGATCACAAGGTCAAAAACTTTAGTACCAAGAGAAAGTTCTTGTCACAAGAAAGACACATGTGAAGTATAAGAGCCCTATCACCATTCAAAAGTTAAAAGCAAGGTTAAAGCTTTGCTGTATGATTTGAAATTTGGACCCAACTTCAAGGTCAAAGTCACTAAGTAAAAATCATATTATCAAATAAAGTCTTGTCATAAGAAATCTATATAAATAATATGAAAGCTCTCCTAAAAAGTAGGTCAACCTCCAAGGTCAAGGTCAGTATTTCAAAACTTTGGTACCAAAAGGAAGGTCTTGTTGCAAGAAATGCAATTAATGAAATATGAGAGCCCTATAACTCAACATTCAAATGTTATGTGCAAAGTTAAAGTTTTATACAGAATGTTAGACAGAAAAGAAAAACAACAATATGACTCCCAATTTTCAATCTTGTTGTAATAAAAAAAAAAGAGTATCTAAACTACTAGCATTTAAACCTGTTCTATAAAACAGTAACCCTGACCCTGTGAATCAACCCCCCCCCTCCCCCCTAAAAAACAAAACACAAAAGTTTTTACTTACCAGCTCATCAATGTCATGGATGATTGAATCTCTGAGATCCCTATCCATCACAACTGAAAAGAAGGTGAATTTAACTGAAGACAGCATATGACAAAATTACTAAAGAAACCAATTATCAAGACAAAACTACTGGAGATAATTTAACACAAATATATATAAGTCTTGGGGTTAAATTGCTGAGCATGCACAATTGTCATGTCATTTAGACTTACCAATATGCTTACACCAAAATTTTGGTAGTCTGTCATAAAAAAATTGTAGAAATCTTGCTGAACTATAGCCAGTTATAGAGGTTCAGTTTGAGGCATCTACTGTACACTCTTGAACACAATCCAATCTGCAATTACATGTATAAACTTTTAATAGTGTAAAATGCATGACAAAGTTCATTTATAATTGATATCTAGTACTAAATGATGACCCATCTTGTCCACGGCCAATAACTTTCTGACTTAAGAATTTTGTAAGTTCTAACTTAAGGTGTGGCGCTTCTGTTTTAAATGTGTTATTTTTAAGTTTTCATCATAAACTTATAAATAAGATATGAAGTATAAGTATCAAAGAAGGTGTGAACATTCCAAGTCCATGTCTCACTTTACAAGTTTAATCGTCTGCGACAATAAATGGATCGCATTATCTTTCCCGCATTAAACATGTTGCAAGATGTTATAGGTCTTCGCTCGTCTCCACGGTCACATCGTAATACGCTGACCTGAGTACACTGAATCAAGTTAATAATTGTATGTTTCTTTAGCGCCTAGTACTAGTACTTTTTAATGTATTTGATACCCCGAACATTCTGTTCCTGTCAACCCGTTAACATCAGTGATACAACTGGTAAAGCTTTTATATTAACTTTATTTCACACGATTATTCATTGAATCAACTCTCACTTCGTACACTTACACTGTCCTACCATCCGACTATACCTGCGGCCGTGCGGCTAGGTTCAGCTTTATCACTCATAATGAGGGTGCCTTAGAGGCTCATATCATACGTGTCATCACAGTATGCTACGATACGAGATATGATAGTAGACTAGTCACTTCTCTAGTATTGATGTTGTAAAATTGTTGTTCGGCATCTAGATAGTAGGTGAAGTAGGCCTCAAGCATCCCTGATGATGATCCCACTTTCACTCTGTTTACGTTATGGTCGCGTTCGGTTTTTGATAACTTGTACGTTAGGTTAGTTACAACCGAGCGTTTCCAGAAAGAAGGGGATGGGCCAGGTGTGGGGGTGGGCTGGGGTATCTAATACAGAATATGGCAAGCCCTTTTACTATTTATTCGGAAAATAATATATCTCTTTTAATTAAAGAGATATCTCTTATTTTAAGAGATATCTCTTTAAAATGAGAGATATCTCTTAACCTTAAGAGATATCTCCCTCAAAAAGAAATATCTCTTTCACTTAGAGAGATATCTCTTCCATTTAGAGAGATATCTCTTTCACTTAGAAAAATATCTCTTTCACTCAGAGAGATATCTCTTTTACTTTTAGAGATATCTCTTTCACTTTAAGAGATATCTCTTTCACTTAGAGAGATATCTCTTATACTTTAAGATATATCTCTTTCAATTAGAGATATATCTTTCACTTAAAGAGATATCTCTTTTACTCTGAAAGATATCTCATACTTTGAGAGATATCTCCTTCACTTAAGGAAATCTCCCTAAAACGGAAGCCCGCCAAAGCAAATCTTACCATGATTGGCTGGCGTGTTGCTAAAACGCGGAACGGTAAACGGAACGGAAAACGGAAAATATATTATGCAATAATGTTATGAAGAGTTCAGCATTTTGCAAAATCAAAAGGCTTATTGTGAACAAGGAATGCAGAAATTACAGAGAGAACAGGAAGTCATCCTCAGAATTCTCCATTTCATATTGATACCTCATACTAATGCATTATTACAGAGTGTATGTATTTTTACATGGTGTATTTTGTGGATGAATGTACCAACAGGCGCTTGCTTAATAATTTGCATAGTAATTTTTTTTATTAAAAATATCAAGCAAGCGCCTGTTGGCATCATCCGGCTTTGTCACCCCCCCCCCCCCCCCCCCCCCCCGATTTTGATAGTACGTTGTTTCACAAATGAAGAAAAAAGTGACTGAATAAGATAACATTCTGAAAAAGACTTGAATTATAATTGAACCCCCTTTCAAATCCTATTACTTTATTCTGACTGTTATCGTAAGAAAGGATTTTAAGAGCCCATCCAATGAATAAAATGTACACCCCCCGAAAACAACATTGTAAAAGATAAAATAATTTTTTGAACTATTTTCCCCAAACATAGCCTTTTTAAATCGAACGTGCTTTTAATCGAACTACATATGTATAAGATAACTGAATTTGAATTTAGTTCTATACCTGGTACAATATACATTTATGTATCACATCAAATTTTAAAGCGCACGGGTCCGGTGTAGAAAAAAGTTTTGCCTCATTTGGGATGAATCTATGTGAAAGTTCGTACATTTACCGATATCCTGCGGATTAGTGTTGAAACTGAAGAGATCGATACAGCGCGAAAGAAAGATTGAAACAAAACCAATGGTAACTAGGGTGAAGTTTACGACCAATAGTAAGAGGAATTAACAGATTTATTTCATAATATATGAAATAACTAAAAAGCTAACACAGAATTTATGCCGGCCTGAATGGAATTAAAAGTCATCTCCTTATTAATCCAAATGTTAAGCTATACAAGTATTTAGTTTAGAAATTGACTGCCAGAAGTCCTCCCTATTTAGGATTGAAGTGCTGCGGTTACTAAGTCTCCTGTTAGTTAAAAAATAATAAATCAAATACAAGATGTTTAATTTGTTGACTAAATAAGATAATAATAATAATAATAATGTCCTTTATTTCAACAGGATAGCACAATTAGTTTAAAACTAGTTTACATTGTGGTGCTGAAAACATATATACAGACAACAGTATTATACAGATACAATATAAAATAGTATATGAAGGTATGTTGTATACATACATGTATGCTATTTACATATTTAAAACTGAAAATAAAACAAAATAAACAAATAAAAATAAAACTGAAAATAATCAAAAACAAATCTATATGGTTTTAATTTCCCGAATGAAATTTTTTTCTAAGATAAGCGGATTTAAAAGTTTCCAATGTTGGGTAATATTTTAAAAATTCTGGTATATTATTCCATGACTGCGATAACTAAATAAGAAAATGAATTATTATTGTTTTATACATATCGCACCCCCTGTTGTAAGTACACACATGCACATACACGGTATTATGTGTAAAGACATGTACATGTGCGTTAATGACGTTTTGCCACGGGGAGGGGGGTATAAACCACGTGTGTTCTTATCATTTTCTACCCATAGGTGTCACTGCTCGCTAACACCTCTGTCAATGCCGAAATTTCAAAATTCTCGTAAAATGATTTGTAAATTCTTATACTAACGTTTAACTAAATTCGCTTAATCAATTTACGTTGTAAAATTTTAAGATAAAGTTGTTTGATCGCTTGTAAACAATTCCCAAATTGTTGATTTTAATCAAAATGACCCCCCCCCCTCTCGATTGTTACCGTTATCTTATCTACACTAATCATTCTCATTCTTAAATTTCGTTCCGTTTCGTTTTCTGTTCCGCGTTTTAGCAATACCCTGATGGCTGCAATCCCGGGCGAAGATTTAGCTTTTACCGCATGAAGTGAAATGTATACAAGTAACAAAAAAACAAACACAATAAATTGATGAAATATGCGTGCTAGACTAGATTTCGTCTCTCGGCAACTTGATAATGTTATGTTACCCCAACCACCTCTTCATCCTTTCCCGCCATTTAAACACTACAAGTATTTTGCTTGGTTAAAATATAGGGTTACATCATTTCAATAACAATGCAACAGGGAGAAGTCATTATGATCACCGGGGGAAAAGCTAAAGAGATATCGAGATATCTCTTCTTGAAAATTTAAAGAGATATCTCTCTAACTTAAAGAGATATCTCTTTTTACATTGATAGAGAGATATCTCTTTACGCTAGAGAGATATCTCTTTCACTTTGAGAGACATATCTCTTTAGCTTTGAGAGATATCTCTCAAAGAGAAAGAGATATCCCCCAAGCGTAAAGAGATATCTCCCAAGCGTAAAGAGATATCTCTTTAAACAAAATAGATATCTCTTTTGTTTAAAGAGATATCTCTTTTGGTTAAAGAGATATCTCCCAAGCGTACAAAGATATCTCTCTAACTTACAGAGATATCTCTTTAACCAAAAGAGATATCTCTCTTATTTAAAGAGATATCTTATTTTACGAATAAATAGTAAAAGGGCTTGCCATAACAGAAACTTCCATTTATGTCTCTGGCTAGTAATATATTCCCATATTATTTTTAGCTAATGAATTTCCAATGAAAAAAAACAAGCTCTCGGTAGATAAAATAAAGTAAAGTAATTTATTTCCAATTTTGGGCCCAGAGTATGGAGCGCCAAATTAACATAAACTCAAATAATTCAAGATATCTTCAATTATTTGAAAATATCATCAATTCATTTGATGCGCGCAACAATTTAATTAAAGATCTCTTCAAATAATTAATGATATCTTCAATTCTGAATTATTGTGCGCATTATTGATGATAGTATTAATTCTTCAGCTGAATATTGATGCGCGCTTTAATTAAATTAATGATCTCTTCAAATGAATTAATGATATCAACAATTGAATTGATGAGCGCTACAATTCCAGTGAAGAGAGCAATAATTGATATAATGCGCGCATTAATTCATTTGATGAGAGCAATAAGTGATTTAAAATAATGCGCTCATTAATTCAATTATTGCTCTCTTCAATTGAATCAATGATATCTTTAATTCATTTGAAGAGAGCAATAATTCTATTAGAGAGGGTAACTATATAATTAAAGATATCTTCAATTCAACATATCCACAATTGAATTAATGATCTCTTTAATTGAATTGTTGCTCTCTTTAAAGGAATTGATGCGCGCATTAATTCCTTATACAAAAGCATTGCAAATAATTACAGATATCTTCAATTGAATTAAAGAGATCATCAAATTATTTATACCGAGCTCTAAATTAATTATTGCGAGCAATATTTCTACGAAATTGATGTTCTCATCAATTGAATTGAAGAGAGCAATAATTGAATTAATGCGCGCATCAAATCTATTACTGCTCGCATTGATTCAATTGATGAGAGCAATAATTGAATTGAAGCGCATTAATTCAATTAATGAGAGCAATAATAGATTTGATGCGCGCATTAATTCAATTATTGCTTTCTTCAATTTATTTGATGAGAGCATCAATTTAGTAGAAATATTGCTCGCAATAATTAATTTAGAACTCGGTATAAATAAGTTGATGATCTCTTTAATTCAATTGAAGATATCTTTAATTCATTTACAGTGCTTTTGTATACGGAATTAATGCGTGCATCAATTCTTTTAAAGAGAGCAACAATACAATTAAAGATATCATTAATTCAATTGTGGATGTGTTGAATTTAAGATATCTTTAATTATATAGTTGCTCTCTCTAAAAGAATTATTGCTCTCTTCAAATGAATTAAAGATATAATTAATTCAATTGAAGAGAGCAATAATTGAATTCATGCGCGCATTAAATCAATTATTGCTCTCATCAAATGAAATAATGCGCGCATCAATTCAATTATTGCTCTCATCAATTGATTTAATGCGCGCATGAATTCAATTATTGCTCTCTTCAATTGAATTGTAGAGCGCATCAATTCAATTGTTGATATCATTAATTCATTTGAAGAGATCATTAATTCAATGAAAGCGCGCATCAATTCAGCTGAAGAATTAATGCTATCATGAATTCAATTAATGCGTGCAATAATTCAGAATTGAAGATATCATTAACTATTTGAAGAGATCTTTAATTCAATTGTTGTGCGCATCAAATGAATTGATGATATCTTTAAATAATTGAAGATATCTTGAATTATTTGAGTTTATGTTAATTTGGCGCTCCATACACAAGAGGGCATACAAAGAATACAAAGTACATATACATAAATCATAAAAGAGTGATTATCCAAAAGATAGATGATAAATAAAATTTACAAGTTCATGATAAATACACTTTTCTTAGTAATGAACAGCTATATGTAATTGGCAATTTTTTTCCATAATATTATTAGATTCATTGCTCATAAGCCAGATAATTTTTTGTCTATTACACAGGTTTACAAAATTCTTGCACAAAATGTTCATGGACTCTATGAATGGTTTTCTTGGGTGTTGGTATGCTATACATGCAGTCAAATACAAAATGTAATTCATCTTCTACACAGTCAGACTTGCAGACAGTACATATTCTCTCATTTACACGTGTTTGTGTGTAACGTCCAGTTTCAATAGCCAAAGAATGAGAACTGATTCTGAACATTGCAAAACATGAGGATTACGAATTACTGAAAAATATTTAGATATGATAGAACTAATCAAAACAAGATTATATATTTGACCAAGATGAACAAAATCAAAACAAAACAACAACAACAACAACTTTTATTCTGTTAGGTTGTAAGACAAAAAATTATATTGATTAATTTACATAGATATAAAGATGTATAAGGTAAAGTGAATTTGAGTCGGACATGCATGCGCCCTTCTCTTTCCTATTTAATTATATGAAGATTTATTCCGATTCGCGCATTACTTGAATCGTTGATCTAGCATATTACTTTTCTGCTGAATCTCGATCCCTTCAAATATGAATTGATGATATCAACAATAGAAATGTCGCGTGCTACAATTCCAATGGAGAGAGGAATTTAATTCAATTAATGAGCGCAATATATTTATTGCTCTCATCTGTTCATATTGATAATATTTATAATCAATTGAATTGATGAGAACAATAATTCAATATTGATGCCGCGCAAATAATTTTAAAGATATCTTCAATTATTTTAGTTTATGTTAACTTAACCGAATTTGCGCCACATCATGCCAAGAAATCCCGCCCGGTCTAAATTCGTTGGCTTCAATAGGACCATATTACATGCTGATTAATAGTAGCCGTCGCTTATCTCTTAATTGCGGTCACTGATTTATAACGGTTTTTCTATACCGGAGATTTTGCTAGGAATTTCTTGGCATGAGAATTTTAAAGGCTAAAAGTTGGAAATGTAAATATTCAGCAATGAACTTGTCAAGTGATTGCATTGCAGTTTCATTATAGATTCTCATGAAAATTAAAGCTAGATATTTTAAACAATAACTACAGACTGCATTATCTGCAAACTAAATGTGAATGTAGCATATGGGGGAAACAAGTACATACATACATGGATTGCAAATCAAATGTATAGATAAGTAAGTTATGGACAATAATAGTGTTATACTAATATATGAATAATAGTCCTAAACTATATGAGGATTTTTGCAGTTTTAAAGCATCACCTCTTTTTCTAAAAGTTTTAACTAGCTTTTGACAATTACTGATTTGCCTTCATTAATCATCAACCAAGTAAATTTGTCCTTATTTATTAGATAGCTATTTTTTGTTGTTGTTGTTGTTGTTGAACTTGTATACATGTATATAAGATCAAAAAACATTTTTAAATTCTCTCTTCAACATATAGAATGGCAATTTTCGTTATAATTACAATGTAATGAATATTGAAGAGAAAAAATCCAAATCGCTGTTTCTTATGATGCTTTTTATGAATATATATGATTATATGCTATAGTGGACATTTTCTATACATGTATTAAAGAAAGATGAAAATACAGGATCAACGTACAACTTGACAAATTATCATTTCCGGTGTAGGTAAAAATAGGCGGCAGAGACGTCTACAGGAAGCTTTTAAAAGGTCAGCGTCTACCTCTAGGAAAGTTAAGACGGTAAGATATAAGTAAAATTTGATTGCTTTATTTAAATTTATTTATATATTTATTTGTTAAGTGTAATTATTGTGTTTGTACATCGCGCCTCGTCGTGTTATGGACACGAATGCGTGCTGACTCGTTATGGCGACCCACGGCTTGTCCCCTTTTCTGATTTTTCAAATTCATCTGATTTTGAATACTTAATTTCATAGTAAAATTATGTTTTTCTAGATATGGTGATTTTTTAAGTGAGATTTTATGAAATTAAATCCCATTTGATAAATAATGAAATGCATTGTGTAAATTTGTGGTGTCGGGTACTAATTTTATCCAATATGGCGTGGGTGGTATAAAATTGGGCTGTGTACAAGATATATTTCAGAAACGCCTGCTCACAAGTCAATGATTGCAATTCGTGCTCTTGATAAGTAGACATTGTTGGAATATAAATACTAAATGATTTTATATTAATACTCCTGAATGTTTATTGTTAATACTACAACTGACCTACAAGTTCATGTTATCATGTAGTTGCAGAACTGTAGCTCTCTGGGGGGTGGGGGTGGGTGGGGTGGATTGAAATTTACCACTTAAAGATCCACCTCTGATGAAAATCATGGATTTAAAAGCTCATTTTTTAATGTGCACAAGTCGACTTAGGTCCTATTTCCCCACTTCAAATTTTTAGTAAGAAAATATTCCTAACATAAGTCTAACTATATCCCAATATTTACCATGCAGTGATTCAGATTGGAATGCAATTTGATAGGACAGAGGGCCTAAATGATACAAAAATTATCGGCCATTTTGGCCTAACTCCATGAAAACTTTAGGCCCTAAATACATGTGAAGCAATGCTGCAAAATAAACTCAAAACTTTAAAATTAAACTGACTTTTTATTTTTCAATTCTTCAGTTTAATTATCATGACTGCAGTCAACTGTTTCGGAATTCTTTTCGGTCTTTCCTGTGTTGCAATATGTTGTTTGCTGTTGTTATTGTTTGATTGTTTTTCATTCCGTCGATAATTGAGACGTCACCAGTTGTAGGTGAAGTATCACAAATTTAGACCTATGCTGAGCACTCAGGGCCATAGCAGTGAGGGTTCTTTAACGTGCCAACGCCTGCCACGACACAGTACCTCTGTTTTTAAGGTCGCATCCGAAAGACCCGTGATTCTCACTTCTAAATCTAGTAAATGACGAGCGTTTGGCGAAGGAGCAATCACTAACCATGTTTACCTCTTAGCTTTGATGCGGCTATGGCACGAGTGGAATTGAAGTCACGACCTTCTAGTTACAAAGCACTGAGCTACCGTAACCGGAAAATCTAATGTTTAATAGGGATTGTTGCCAATCATGATCATCAAACCGGGCTCTCTTCTTTGAAGCCATTTTTTTCAAAACTGGTTCCCTGCTGATTGTTGCAAACACAAGCGAGATCAACAAGGGCACCAATTTCTTTTTTCTCAAAGTAGTTTTTCAAAAACCAATCAAAATCTTCTTTGTAAACGATCGATTGAGTACTTGTTTTAAGACGAACCAATTTTTCCTGTGGCCAATAAACACTAAAAACGATCGGCCGTAGAGACCGAAAAACGAAAATTTCATAGGCGATGTTGGCCTTTCTGGAGAATTTTAGTTGGCCATTTTCAATATTTATCGGCCATTTGCCGATGACCGATGCCAATCTGAATCACTGCCATGGCAGTGTATTTTTCTACCATATGGGAATGATACCCCATACCCATTCGATTGGGAAAAATTGTATCATAACAGAACAAATTGGAAATATCTGTTATATCAATAAATATCTTCACAAATCAAGGGTTATTGATTTGTTTACCTCACACTAACACCATGTTGCCATCACTATGCTGTGTTTAGTTTCGTTTTCAGTCGATTATAAAAACCGTTATCTGATTGGCTCAATGCTACTGGCTGCGACACCAATCACATGCTCTGTCTTGAACCCATGTTTTGAATGGTTACTGATGTCAAGGGTTCATAGTGCAAGCTAACCGAATCAATATAACCCTACACTTGTGAAGTTGATCAACAAGTGGCATTTATCTTAAAAGATTTAACAGTCTGTGACTGCTGAATCAAAGCCTTCCCAAACAGTACACCAATGCATCTATCACTGTTGTCATCTATCTTTATTTCATTTTATTAAATTTTTGACAATATTTGCTATTATAAGACATCATAGTTAGCAAAGATGCACCATTTTATTGACCTATTTTCTTTTTCTAAGTTGAAGTTTCGAAGATATTAGATAACTCGTTTGATATTTCATAGCACTGTATAAGTAAAAATTTTAGTGAGAATTTAATTTTAGCATTGTTAGTGACAGTGTTGAGGTCACTAAAATGGAATATTGCTAATATTTATTCCATATCGGGGTAATAACTATCTTGGAATATCATAAAGTCACTAAAATTAGCTCTCACTAAATGTATTTAATTATACCCATAATTCGTGGACAAATCGCTAAATTTGTGTCTTGCTAAAATACCTTTTATACAGTATTACCCTCGGATTACATTGTCATAATGGTTTGTTACTCAAAATTAGGAAAAATTTATAGTATTTGGCATTTGGAATGGTACCATTTATCAATACCAGTTATATAAGAGAAAAAACTGTTTTGAGCATTATTCCTCGTCTCAAGTAATTAATTTGAAATTTCTTCTAATTTTCCACTGTAAGCAAAACCATTCAGTAATTTCAAGGTGTATCTCTTGAATTTAAGAAATTAATTGATATATAATTTTAGAAATTAATTATACTTGTATGCAGTTTGAATAGGATTAAATGAACATACACATTCAATAGGAATTGACCTTCATGTTTCTTGCAGGGAAGTGTTAGAGGGCTAGTTGGTAATTATTTTTCTCACTCCAGATCATCTTATTCCTGTCTAATATTATGAAAAAAAAAGTTGAATGATATATTTATCAACTTGGAAAATGCTTGCATGTTAGTTAAAAGTTACAGTAGAAGCCAACTTGTATAGCAGATTAAATTTTTGCCTAGGAAGCAAAAAATTATGGGGACATAATTTGAAGAGTATGATGTTTTAAACTTGGAAATAAATGCAGATGAAATGCGTAAATTTGAATTATCATTATTTATAGGAAATAGCTTGTATGAGTCATTTGGACTCATTTTTATTTTTTAAAAATAATGAACAAAATAATTTTTAAATATATTTACCACAAATGTGACTTTCTGTGAAACTGTCTTTACTATTCTATTTTAGGCTCGTCTAAATATGGAGCAGGTTGTAGTTGAAGGAAGTGAAATAGAAGAAACAGTTCTGAAAGATTCACTGTTGCATGAAATTGATGCACTGGTGAGACAGGGTTATTTTATTTCTGAATATTATCTTTTATAAAGATGATGACAATTAAGTATATTGTGCATATATCTATAATCATGCCAATTCTGTTGATTTTCTTCTATATGAACGTTTGTAATGCATCTTTTTGTTTTATAGCTTTTGAAGTTACTCGAGCATGGAGAGGAAAGTTTCTTAATAACTGCAAATACAACTACCATTCATGTAATTGGATCAAACAAAGGGAAAAGTTTTCTCTCACAAAACCAAGAATTGGCGATGAAATTTCACAATTTCTGCTATGGTAATTATTATTCCTATGTATTTGTGGCAGGAACAGAGGAAATACAGCGGACTAGATTGGGATTCGAACCCAGACCACCTGAATCTCTAGTTATATGTTCTGCCAATTGAGTTGACGGCAATCAAACCTGTCTGACTGCCACATTCCTCCCCTCCTATGTGTCTTCACATCTTGAAGACATCAATCTGAGATCTAGCATTTCAATTGCTAGGCCCAGGGGGTAATCTA
This sequence comes from Ostrea edulis, assembly GCF_947568905.1. NCBI lineage: Eukaryota > Metazoa > Mollusca > Bivalvia > Ostreida > Ostreidae > Ostrea > Ostrea edulis. The sequence goes on along the minus strand of NC_079165.1, from coordinate 95,990,023 downwards.
CGGCACAAAATGTAACAGAAAATGAGAAAATGTAATAGACCACAATGGGATTGGAACCCAGGCTTGCTGAATCTCTAGTCTACAAACTGAGCTATCTGGCCACCAGTGATTGAATCCATCTGACTGCCACATATGTTTTAGTATTTAGTTTTGAATATGTTGAATGTCTATGGTAGTTAGCATTGCCATTACAGTGATAATGGATCTTATTGAATGATTGAATAATTCCATGCTCTCTGAATGGAAAGATACAACAAAGTAGAGAAAGTGGAACACTATAGTCACCTCAAAGTGTCTTTGAGGGAGGATAATGTTTGACTTTTTAGGTCACCTGATGAGTTAACTTGGTTTGCATCCGGCGACATGTGTCGTCCATTAACAACTTCTTCCCAGAAACTACTGGGCCAATCTTGACCAAATTTGGTATGTAGCATCTGTAGGTGAAGGAGAGCAAAAATTGTAAATTTCATGACTCCCCCCCCCACCCCCCACCCCACCCTAAGAGGCCTTAATTTTTTTTTTGGGGGGGGGGACTGTAAAGTTGATGTATTTCTTTAAAAATCTTATTCTTTACTCCTGGGCATCTAACAGAGGAAGTGAGTATATAGTAATGATGAGCAAGGAAGCTTCTATCAAAATTGTAAATTTCATGATCCCCGGGGTAGGGGTTCTGACCACAGGGTGGGGGCCAAACTTACTATATAGTGTTTATGTGTAAAACACTTAAATAACATCCTTTAGTGCTGTTGATACTAAATTGAAACTAAATGGATATTTTGAAAGAACAGGTAGTCCTTTATCAAAATTGTAAATTTGATGATCCCAGGTGTAGGGGGTTTTGGTATTAGGGTGGGGCCAAACTTAGTATATAGTATTTATGTGTAAGTTTACTGATATTGTATAAAATCTAAATGCATACTTAGGAATAGCAGAAAAGGATGTACAAAAATTGTGTATTTCACAACCCAGGGTTTTGACTGTAGGATGGGTCCAAATTAGTCGCATCTTTTGTTTTAATGATAATCCACCTATTATATTATGTAAATCCTTTCATCAGTGTATGCACTTTTGAGGGCAGTGAAGTTTTAAGAACACGTTGTTTTATACTGTTGCCGAACTTTAGAATTTAACTTAGATATTCAGAACAGGATATTTTTTCTAGATTTCATAGCCCTTGGGAGTAGTGATACTTTTTCACTACTACTGAGGTGACTGATAAGGCCTGTGGGCCTCTTGTCCAACATCAGACCAAAAATGAATTAGGAATTCCCAAATTGATACAATTGGTTATTTTTTAGTCGTTCAACGAAAATTTGTATCTGTAATAATAACTTTTAAAAAGGTATTGCACTTTAGTTGTAAACAAAGATGGCCGACTTGGTGTCACAATCTCTAGTAGCAGGTTATATATTTTAATTGTATATTGTAATTATTATAGTTGTAACTGTAATAGTTGTATGACACAAGATTTTTTTCCCTAAAGTGCAAAGAATTTTTTTTAATGCAGCTGAATTAGTTTTAAAAGTTATTTACATGTACTTTTCCAAAATTATTTGCCTGGAAACATTTATATTTAAAAGAAAATAGCGGGAAGATTATTAATAAAGTGAATGTAGCTTGTCAACACCATTAAAATGTTTGTTAATGTTAGAATTTCTGCTTATTGTGCACAACTTTGATGTAAGTAGTGTAGCATGGAATTGATAAAGAGAAGACATGGTCATCAGAGTTTATGGATGGATGAAGCAGCAAATAAACCGTTTTACTCAACTGAACTTGCTGAAATGATGCATCACCATCACCATACAATGCGTATTGCAATACTTGTGCCACATTTCAATATTTGCAATGCGATACGTTTTATACAAGAGTGAGACTCAAAGATTTAATTCAGAAGATTCACAATTTTAAAAGTAAGATGTTTCTAAAATGCTGAATGGTAAAACAGGGATGGGCTCGGAAGTTTAAATTGTTTATAAAATTTTGTTATTGGTTGCGTCAGTCTTGCTGCAGACACCAGCTTGAACGTTTTTATCCGCCAGATTGTCCTTCATGCATGTGAAAGTAATAGGTACAGATGGAGCTCAATGTATTTAACCAAACCCAGTTTTTAAAAAAATATCAAAATGAAGATTTAGGTAATGAATCTAACATTGAATTGATTGTTTATATTAAACAGTATTGACATTTGGGTGAATCGTTTCAGTCCTATTGCACAAATCTGTGCATTCTCATGCACATCAAAATTCTTGCTTCAGTATCCATGTCCATGTTCATTGACATCTGAAGTTGAAATAATACGAGCCATGTGAATAAAAATATATACATGCAACAAGTTATCTCTATGTTTATCAAGTGGACAAAATTTGTTGAAACTTCAGACCAAACAGCTGTAAATTATTCAATCATATGATAATATGATTAGTGTCCTTTTCAGAAGAAATACTATATTCACTTCACTGTCCTGGTTGTATAGATATCATACTTCTCAGTTAGCTAAAGCATCTTATTGATCTAAAAAAAAAAGTCAATAATTCCTTGATTGCATAATGACTGACGATTTTGAGGTCAATAAGATACTTTAGCTATCTGAGAAGTACGATATTCACTGAGCCCAGGGGGTAGCTAAAGCATCATATTGACCAAGAAAATGTCAATGATTGTTTTATTATATGATTGAATAATTCACAAGATAAAAATCTGCTACTAGAGTATACGAACTTGGTGGCCAGTTTTGTTTATTATTGGATTCAATAATTTTAGACATTGAAAGCAGCTTCTAGAGCTTGCTAAACAATACCTATAATCGGCCATCTTTGTTAACAGCAAGAGTGCCAGACCTAGTTAAGCGTGATTAGAGGTGCTAGTTTCCATTGGATTACCAAAAAATAATAACCATCAATTTGGAAATTCCAAATTTAGTTTTAGTCCAATGTTGGAAAAATCAAAGTTATTGACCTTGAAACCAATTGGAGGAGAACAAAATGTTCCATTTGAGTTTGTTTGATTTCAGCCAATCAGAAAACTTGGAGTTATTCAATCATATCATAATGGATAATATTGCACTATCAATAAATGACAGTGAATAATATTGCATTGTTAAGATACTGTACCATAAGGAAAAATATTTTTAGCTGCTGTGGCTAACTGTGAACCACCAATGACTGATTTGATTCAGAAATATCTTTACAGAAGGTTCTATATGGCTATTTACTTTACTGCACTGTGTATTACATGTTTACTATATAGTTGAACCCAATTAGAAATATCATATAGACAAAACAAATGTATTTATACTGACTCAATCAACCAAAATTGTTTTTTTATCAACAATAATGACTCCATGATTTAGATAGTATGTATTGCAATAGGCAGATCACTCATTCAGGAGCAATAACTAAAAAATGTACTTTTGTGAAAGCAGTGAATTTTTTTTTATTAATATCAATTATTTTATTCATATAACTTATTAACAAATACAATCTGAAAAGGAATGAATGTTTTTGGTATTTTATACCATAGATATACAGATGAAAATTGATTGATTTCTTGCTTTTTTTACTGAAAATTTCTTATGCTTTATGTAGGTGTATGCATTGTATTGGAGAATGATAAGTCTGTAATGAATATGCTTTCATGATTGGATGTAAATTCACACCTGTATTTATGACAGATGACGTGGTTGAAAACAAAGCTGATCAGAATACATCAGAGGAGTGCAAGTCGCACAGTGAAGCAGCAGCTGCTGATGTGAAACTGCAAGACAGCATGTCAGAGACCCCAGTTTCTAGTTCTGACAGTAAACGTGGAGAAAAGTCCAAAGGCCCTGACCTAGATGTACACAGGAGAAGAAGGGGGAGACCACCGAAAGGTACGGTAAATCTTGGTATAGGCCACTGGTCTATTGTTAATTTCGAACACTGCAGTAATACTTCACATGTAGCCAGGTTCTGATGGATTCCGGTATTGATTGATTCCAGCAACAAATTTTGATTAGTGGAATTAGATATTTGACATCTATGTTTTCCTTTTTAAAGTTACATATGGTCAGTTTATTGTTGAATTTTCATAAAGATATCAACACTATGGTATTCAATAAATAAAAGGAAATGAAAAACTATAGGAAATATGCATACAAAAATTATGATTTTAGAGATATTTCTAAAATATGAGCCATGTTTTTGACACACTTTATTTTGTTGGAAATGAGCTAAATTATAACTGTGTGGCTGTTATTAGCATACTTTATGCAATTTTCCCACCAATTCTTCAATCTTTAGACCTCTTTAGTGTTTTACACATGACCTAGCACACTGACTTTAGCTTGATGGGTCTTTTTTCCTATATATACAAAAGGTAAACTCATTGTCAGTATTTACACCATTGTTCTCTTTCTGACCGCATGTGAAGATTTAAGGTGTGTGCAGTGCATACACATGTATTATCATACCTGCATCAAAGATGGGACTTTCATGGTATGGCGTTGTCCATCTATTCGGACCTTATGGACAGGATACACACTGAACCTTATGCTCCGGGATTTTACAACTTGGTACATTTGATCACCATGATGAGAGAAAAATGCCTTGTTTTTCAAGATCAGAGATTGAAGGTCAAGGGCATAGTATCACTTAGTAGGAAAACCTTGTAGGGAGTATACAGACCAAAATGTTGGGGCTAGGACCGCCAAACTTAGTACGCATACACTTTATGCCAAGTGGAGGATGCCTATTGTTTCCAAAGGTCAAGGTCATAGTATCAGGATACAGACCGAACCATTGGGGATAGGACCATGAAACGTGGTACACATACATCTTATGCCAAGTGAAAATATTACATAGAGAGTACGTGATTTGTCGTTTTTTCAATGCAAATAAAGTATGTCACACCCTGATGATTGCTGATACTACTTGAAGGCAAGTTCTACAAATCATGGTGTAAGAAAAACACCCTATATTAGCTTTTCACAGGTGTATTATGTACCATTGTCCGTACTCTTGTACAAATATGGCCAACTGAAGATGTCCTATATTTGAATTGGTCAGGAGTGAACTTTCAATCTTTTTTGTTAAAACTTTGATCATCCCTGTATTTGAATGATATGCAACTCCCCATACCTAATGAGGTCTATTGTTGACTTTCAGTTGCAAAGAAAGCTGATAAGCAGAGAAATGACAGTAGTGTAGATTCTGAGGAAGAGAGAGTAGAAACCAAAGACAGAAATGCAAATGGTAAAGAAAATTCTGATTAATTATTCAGTGCACACAGTAAACAAAATTATGATTGGTTATTCAAAGGTTGGTGGACTGTAATTGATATATATTAAGAAATTACAGTACCTAACCCATTTGCTCAAAAGAAATTACTTAACTGTATAGTTAATGTTTAGTTAATATGGAGCGCCAAATTAACATAAACTCAAATAATTGAAGATATCTTCAATTATTTGAAGATATCATCAATTTAATTATAGCTCTTTTTAATTGAATTAATGCACGCATTAAATCAATTATGCTCTCATCAAATGAATTAATGCGCGCTTCAATTCAATTATTGCTCTCATCAATTGAATTAATGTGCGCATCAATTGAATTAATGAGAGCAATAATAGATTTGATGTGCGCATTAATTCAATTATTGCTCTCTTCAATTCAATTGATGAGAGCATCAATTTAGTAGAAATATTGCTCGCAATAATTAATTTAGAGTTCAGTATAAATAATTTGATGATCTCTTTAATTCAATTGAAGATATCTTTAAATCATTTACAATGCTTTTGTATAAGAAATTAATGCGCGCATCAATTCTTTTAAAGAGAGCAACAATTCAATTAAAGATATCATTAATTCAATTGTGGATATGTTGAAAACGCCGGTTTTGAGATACGTCCGAGTTATTTTCCTTTGGAGAACTCTTGTACATAGTAAGGTGCAAAACAACTTGTTTACAAGCGGGAGTGGGACAAATATTCATCACCGCATAAGTGAATGTGCTCAGTAAGTAAATCATATGCAGTATCATCACCCAATTTTTAACCGCCGCGGTGGCCGAGAGGTTAGAGCGTTTGCCCCACATGCGGTAGGCCGGTGTTCGAATCCAGGCCGCATCAGACCTAAGTCGATAAAAAACAGGTAGTGACAGTTCCATCGCCAAACGCTCGACGTTAGGTGTGAATGTCATGGGTCCTCGGAGATGACCTTTAAAACGGATGACCCATGTCACAGTAGGTGTGACACGCTAAAGAACCCCGCTAAAGAACCCTCACTGCTCAATGACCGTAAGTGCCAAGCATAGGCCTAAATTTGAAGCCCTTCACCGGTCTTGGTGACATCTCCATATGAGTGAAAAATTCTCGAGCGAGATGTTAAAGCAAGATACAATTAATCAATCAATCAATCACCCGATTTCGACCGATACACAAACTAAGTAAGTGATAAGTATTCAGGGAGTATTTAAATACTTGGAATTCTTATTATATCACGTTATTTCGTTGCACCTACCTATCATATCTAGGATTTTACCTGCAAATTTATATGGCATTGTATTTATGTTCCCACTTTAGTAAATTATTTCTTTTGGTATTATTTAATATTTCCTACATTAAATATTTAATGAGAAGTCGGTTTGATAAATTTTATCATCTTTCTCACTGACTGTAAGATCCTCTTTGTCCCACTTAGGCTTTCAAAGTTACACTAAATGCACCTCCTACACAGGAGAACTATAATCTCGAAACTGGCGTATTGAAGATATCTTTAATTATATAGTTGCTCTTTCTAAAAGAATTATTGCTCTCTTCAAATGAATTAAAGATATCATTAATTCAATTGAAGAGAGCAATAATTGAATTAATGCACGCATTAAATCAACTATTGCTCTCATCAAATGAATTAGTGTGCGCATCAATTCAATTATTGCTCTCATCAATTGATTTAATGCAAGCATTATATCAATTATTGCTCTCTTCAATTGAATTGTTGATATCATTAATTCATTTAAAGAGATCATTAATTCAATTAAAGCGCGCATCAATTCAGCTGAAGAATTTTAAATGCTATCATCAATTCAATTAATGCGTACAATAATTCAGAATTGTTATATCATTAATTATTTGAAGAGATCTTTAATTAAATTGTTGCACGCATCAAATGAATTGATGATATAAATAATTGGATGATCAATTTATTATTATAGATATTGGGGTGTCAGTGTCCATGCATGTGCCCCTTTATTTGCTTGATAATGTCTGTGTGTGTGTCATGGTATGTGCTCAGGTAAACTTGAAAAAAAATAATATCCACGCTGCAAATTTAATAAAATCCCTTTTCAATATGTAGTCAATATCTACTGCTCTCTTGTTGTACAATGATTCATGAAATACAAAGCACTGATGTTCTCTACAAGTCAGTCTCATTCTCCATGAAATGTTTGTATCAAAAATCCTATATGTTAACATAATTAAATATATTTTCATTAATGGTGTATTTGTGGTCAGGTTTCGGTATTGTTATTTGGGTATTTGAAATATTGCTCTAGCTGATTTGTTAATGATTAAACAGATGTTATTGTGTTGAAAATACTGTCAAATGTTGCAAGTTCTGTGGAAAGTAAAAATTGCAGACAGAAGTGTACAGCTATAAGTTGGACATAAATTTCAAAGTCAAAATTTTATCACCACCAATGTGCTCCCCCCCCCCCTCCCCCCAAAATGAAACGACTTGTATGTGAGTATATATGGTAACCTTCATGCAACTGGGTCCTGGGTATTAACATTATGCTATGAAGCTTCTTGATTTTAATTTTTAGAACTTTCACAATTATAATATTGAATTTTGGAAACATACTTGTAGGTCTTGTCAAAAAAGCAATATGATTATGATGAAAGAATATATCTAAAATAAAGGTAAAAAAAAAAAAGGAAATAAGAGGTGGATCTATAGTTACCATTTTCTTTAACTTGATTTTGTTAATTTTTTATTTCATAAGAGACAATAACAAGCCTTGCATTTTGTGAATTTTAGAATTAAGGAATTTGATGAGTTTGAGGAAAATTGGGAACTACACTGTAGTTGAAGTGTTAAAGAACCTATATTATAGATCTTATTGCAAAGTTACATTCTTATGTTACGAAACTGCCATTTGTCATGAATTTTATATTTACTATCGGTAGGATTTCATTTAATAGTTATTTTTTATGTTAGTGTGCCTCTTGATATTTTTATGCCATGGAAATTTTCATCACCAAATGTTATGTTTAGTTTTTACTCAGCCATGTCGAATGACATGACTTGCTTAGCATCATTGAAGTTCAATGTGTATTTGAAATTTCAACAACAAAAATTATGCTAGTGAGCATTTTGAAAATTAATCGATATTTATTGTTTGTAGTTAAAAAAGCTGAATTAAAAAAAGTTTTATATGAATGTGTCAGTTGAGTAGGAAACTTTTAGTGTTTCAGTGTATTGTAATTCTTGGAAACTCACTGCACTATACCTGTGCTGTTTTACAGGCAGGGGTGTAAGATTGATACATATTCAGAGATAAATATAAAAGAATCAAGTTAAATTACAAATTTGTTATGTAGATATAAGGAATAAATGTGTAGACAACAAAGTAGACATTCACTGCGTTGATCAGATTTAGTTTGATTATTGCTATTTCTGTTATTATCTTTACAGCTGATGATTCTAGAGAAACGGAATGTGAAGTGTCAAGAAGTGGTCAGTACAAATACTACTCTCAACAGATAAAAAGTTCTCAATATCTGAGTTCATCTGAAATATTACTCTCAAAAGATAAAATCATTACAAAAAGTTCTCGGTATCTGAGGAGTTCATCTCATATGTCTGCTTTTGCCTGGAAGAAAACTTCTTTGCTGATCCTGTATTGGTACATTATGTATATTTTTTACAATGTTAGGAAGAAGAATCAAAAGGAAGACTTTTGAATCACTTGGATATGTTTCACAAGAAAAGAAAAAGAGGAAAAGCACCTTTAGTCCAGATGAAGACACAAGTGATGCTTCTATCAAGTCACCGTCGAAAACAATTGGCCCTAGCTCTAAAACTTTAAAACGCACAAAAACTGAGGGAAAGATAGAAGAAACTAAAAAGTCTCGGAATGCAGAAAATGATAATGAAATGCCACAGAATGAAGAGAAAAAAGGAAAATTAGATTCTCCTGACACTGAACAGTCAGAGGAAATAAGGGCTACACCTGGGAAGAAAAGGGGCCATCACCTCTGTCAGACTTGTGGTGAGAAATTTCCAACCCAGGAAATGATCGAGAATCATCTTCGATTGAAACACCCAGATGTGTGGACAAAAATATTGGAGGAAGAGACAGACATTTTGGTGTCTTTGGGTAAAAAGGATTCTGTGTCAGAGGGATCGGTATGTGCTAATAAAACGAGGAGTCTAGGAAAGAAGAAAAGTGCATCTGAATTGAAGGAGGAAGAAATTCTTGTTGACTGTGGGGAATGTGAAGCAAAGTTCAAAACCACAAGGAGTTTAGAAAGACATGTTAAACTTATGCACAGAGATAAAACACCAACTCTGAGAAAACCTGTAGCTGATATGAATGAAGAAAAAGACAATCCAGATGAAAAAAAGATGGAGAATGACAGTGAAAATGAAGAAATCAAAGAAGGAGACTCAGTTCCAAAGAAAAAGAATGTAAATTTTATTCCATGGTCAATGATGATGAAAGTCACTGAGAAAACATACGAGAAGCACGAGAACTTTGTCACAGGATCGGAATTTCAGTGCTACTCTTGTGAGGACAATTTTGAAAGTATTGCCTTGTTAATCATGCACATGAAAGAAACAAAACATGATGGTTTACAGGAAAGCGCAAGGGAGAGAAAAAGAGAGATCATTACAGTTAAAAAGAAGAAGAGTCCAACTGTCTACAAATGTAGTCTTTGCAGAGTAGAATACTTCATAAAGGAAAACTGTATGCAACATGTCGAAGACAACAACTGCAAACCCATGTGGAAGAAAACTTGTCCTATGAAAAATTGTGATCTTAGCTTTGATAACAACAACTTTTTCATGAATCATATGAAGACTTTTCACAATTCTGATTACCCGTTTTTCTGTCCTAACTGCAACAAATCCTTCTTGCGAATCCGAGAGTATGAGAGTCACTGTAACTATCACAAGCGAATAAATAACAGCTTGGTGAACCCCAGCTTGCCAGTCATGTGCAATGAATGTGGATTACGCTTTCACACAAACTTTGAGATGAACAATCACAAACTTGAGGTTCATGAATCTAACAAGAAATTCATTTGCGAGACTTGTGGCAGGAAGTTTAGAAGGGAGGACAATATGAAACTCCACCTCAAGACCCACCAGAAAAGAGAAGAAAATCCAGAATTCCAGTGTAAAACATGTAAAAAGTATCTGTCTTCAAAGGACAGTTTGAAATTGCATGTCAAGTTTATGCACTCAGAGGAGAAACCATGTGTTTGTGAAATTTGTGGGCATAGAACAAGGCAGATGGGCAGCTTAAGGCACCATATGAAAGTCAGGCATTCAGATGATCGGCCTTATCATTGTGAATGGGAAGGATGCAATAAGACTTTTAAAATCTACCAAGTATGGCAGTCTCATTCACAAACTCATGCTCTGGCTACAGGTGACATAGACAAAGCCAAAACATTTGGAAGACTTCAGTTTTGTAAGGTTTGCGAACAACATTTTCCTTGCAGGACTGACATGAACAACCACATGTTGATTCACTCCACGGAAAAAACCATTCAGTGTGATATTTGTCACGCCACTGTCAAAAGGTGGGGAAGTTTAAAACGCCACATGATGAATGTTCATAATAAACTAATAACTGGAGGACTCTCAGCCATGCAGACACAGGACGGGTATTATCCTCGTATAAAACCCCAGAAAAGGGTCATCACCATTCGGAAACCTCGAGCTTATTGCCAACCTGCTAAAACACAAGTTAACAGCTCAACAAGTGACATACCTAAAACACAAGTTCACAGCTCAACAGGTGACATACCAGAAATCACCATAATAAAGCGAGAAAGTGCATCTGTACAACCAGCAGAAGCAGAAGGGGAATATTACACAGAGAGCACTTATGAATTACAGCACTCTGAAGCGCAGGAGAAGCTTCTGCAGATTCTAGCAGAGGCTAGTTCTGACATCACAAAATTGGAGGAGACAAGTTCTGCAAGCAACCCAACAGAGAGAGACTTTGCAACAGAAGCAGACTCCCAAGCAGAGATATTGGAGGGGGTGAAGGAATATCATATAGAAGAAGCCACAAATGAGGTGTGTTTGGACAGCACAGGAGAACAGGTGATCTATCTGAATTCTGTGCCAAGTGACATCATCTCAACAAACAATGCAGGTGGAGTGATTTATGCAGTAAGAAATAGCGATGGAAGCTTGTCTTTGCAGATAGCACCAGAAAATAGTTGATATGCTTTGTGGAAGACATAGTAGAAACATTGGTCTAAAATATTTAGAAAATTGATAACCTATAGATTTTAGCTCACCTGAGCTATAAGCTCAAGTGAGCTTTTCTGATCACCTGCTGTCTGTCATCCGTCTGTCTGTAATCTTTCCACATTTTTGACTTCTCCAGAACCCACAGACCCATTTTCAACCAAACTTGTTATGAAGCATCATTGCGTAAAGGGGATTCAAAATTGTTCTAATGAAAGCCACACCACTTTCAACAACAAAACAAACTAAGTATGAGAAAACTTGTCTGGTTATCAAAAATGTTTGTAGTTCTTTTCAAGCAATTTATTTATTTATTCTTTTGATAAGTATGGCAGTGATAGCGACATTTTTTCAGAGCACGTTGGGTAATTATCATCATTTTTCAGCTGCTGAAGAGCAACTCACGTGACTCATGCGAAGTCATTGGAGCAAGCTTTGCGATGTGATCGTTGCTTGCTAATATGTTTTACGGCGTGACCATGTTTGAGGGCGAAGCAAAAAAATTTTGGCATTAGTATCTATATCCAAAACAGAACAAAAACAACCCGAAGTTAGCAGGATTTGATCCGCCTATATATTGAACGCGGGAAATATAACGCAAATGATGTAAACAGTACATTGTGACGTCATATTCAGCGTCGTATTTTAGCAAATTTACAAACATAGCGTCTGAACCACAACAACAAACATGGCGTTAATGGTGGAGTGATTATATATGATTAAAAAAATAAGATTTACGTGCTTTTATGAATTTTTGTAACATCTCAGAACGACGTGAACTAGGGTAGACGAGATTCAAAATGGAGAAACACATGTCCACGCGATAGTATTCGAATTGACGCCATTAGTACCAAAATTTTCAAGTTCCATAGGTAGGGTTTAATTTTTCATTGTTTTCCTATATTTTCCTTTTAAACATGTATATACATGTTACCTATAGGGAGAGCTCCGCTCTCACGGCCCTTCGGGCCGTGAGAGGGCTTCGCCCTCTATTAATATGCGAGCATCATCAGGTAAATTTGCTCCTATCATGACCCGGAAGGATGTGGCCACAATAGGGGAACAAAGTTTATATTAGACTTGACATTTTTGGCATCTTCGTCAGAACCCACTGACCCAATTTCAACCAAGCTTGTCATGAAGCATCATTGGGGAAAGAGGATTCAAATGAAGGGGAAAATCATATTCTTAAAAGCAGCAGGTCCAGGATTAGTCGCATCAATATGCAAGCATCCTCAGGTAGTGCAGAATGTAGTTTCTTCTATGCCCTGGGGGTAGGTTTAGGCCACAGTATAGATTCCATTTATGGACCATAGGGTTAGGATGGGGCTAGAATTGGGAATAAAATTTTACGTGATATGTGGATATAGGGTATTCCTATGTTGTGTGGATTCAAGTTGGGTTAGATCATAACCTTGTTTGGCATAGGTGGGGTCATGATATGAGTTCAAAATTTTTCATAGGTGTAAAGTGTTAAAAATAAAAAAAAATTTGGGAAATCTTCAGAAGAGTAGAACCAGGATGACTCAGGTGAGCGTTGTGGCCCGTGGGCCTCTTGTTGGTTCTGTAATATCAGTAATACCAATCATGTATGTTAATATCCACTTGCAGCAGAATTGTGGTGGGAAACGGTATTCATTTATGTGTAACATGCTCATTTGTTTGTGAACTCGTTCACGTTCATGTTTGTGGGTTCAGTCTTGAGTACAAGATTTAACTACAGGTGTTAATCATCGGTTACTATTGGTTTTTGAGATTAAAGGTTAAGGTTATTTGAAGGAAAATTATGACACAATTTAAGCTACATTTATTGTTAAGTCTTATCAGACTGTCAGGAATGGTACTTAATAAAAAGACCTCAGTTCCTGTTGGTTTTTTAGGCTACAGTTGATGGGTCAAGGTCATTAGATGCATGCTATAGCAGGTCTACACATTGGGGACTTGCCCTCTTCAATTATTCTATTGTTTTCAAGTTAATAGATGAAAATGATGACCGGAAGGGGCATTCTAAATTTTTTTGGTGCTTGATTACAGCAGCAACTTTAATCAAAACTTTGTAATTTGAGCAAAAATATTTGTTCCTAGTATAAAGACTACATGTAGTTGTACTTAGTATAAAGATCTTAGTATTGATATTGGTTTTCAAATTTACAAGTGTTAAGTCAAGTCACTGGATGGAAATTCCAGGATTTCTTTGAAACTTTCATTATTTCCTATTGATTTCAGGGTTTCATATTTTAAAGAGTAAAGGACACTGAAAGGAAATGTCAAAATTCTCAGCAAAATATATATGTAAATGTTGGTTAGGCCATGCCAATTTGTAATCTAGTTCGTCGGATTCGCCGCTTCTATTTGCAACAAATCCAAATTATAATATTATCAAAAAATAATATCCGCCCGCGTGTTCAAAAATATCCGTAAATATTTTTTTAGTTTTTACAACAAGCGCACAAATAACCTTGATGTATATGCTGACAAATGACAGAAGCGCGGGCTCTTGAGAAATTTCCTAACAGTGTAATACGGTTAAGTTATTCATGATGTCTATCTTAATATGTACGATACTTCAAAACACTGGATTGGAAGTTGTTCCTTATGCTGGAACCGAACTGGAAGCCGATGAAACTTTTGAAGCACTATTCGATGCCACTATTTAGAGAACATTGATAGCGTATGACTGATTGTTTGATTAGCCTATATATTGACTGAAGTATCTCTTGAGAATATTTCACTCACATGAAGATGTTACCATTGCCGGTGAAGGGCTGCAAAATTTAGGCCTATGCTCAGCGCTTATGGCACTGAGGGATCTTTATCGTGCTACACCTGCTGTGACAAGGATCTCAGTTTCTGCAGTCCTATCTGAAGGACCGCCCCATTTATTTGCCTCTTACAACAAGCAAGGGGTACTGATCGATGACTATTTTAAACCGGACCGACAGTTAACGACAAATTCACAAAAAGTTTGGTGATGTCATATCAAAATTCAAGAAAATGCTCAAAGCGATGCAATGGATATTGCATTTGCAATGAATGTCAAAACTGGATGTGTCCCTAGCAATATGCATATCTCTGAATCGAAAGTTTGTAGAAATGAAACTTAAATAAAATTCTTCAAAAAGACCTTATCAGTTAATGTTGCAAAGTACATGTATTATGTATAAAGAAAATAAGTCTTTGAAACCTGAAATACATCTTATTTATTGTAAACTATATCAACAAAGTTGAAAAATATTAAGTTTATGTGGTAAAACAAATGATATCTGATGATTTTAGATCTTTATTTTTAGGCACCCGCTTTTTAAAATCACACTTAATTCAATTAAAAATATTTATATTTCTTGTATTCGCTCGCCTCATAATTTTTATCTCCAAAATTAAAAATAATATTTGTAAAATAATTTCGCCCTCTCGCCTCACTTTTTTTGTTTGAAAATCCGAAGAACTATTTTACAAATTGGTGTGGCCTTATTAAATTTTTATCAAATTTTCAGAAATTTGAGTCCATCAAAGATTTGTATCCTCTTGATTTACAAGGTCACTGGAAAGGAATTTTAATTTTCTTCTAGTTTTTATTGTGTTTTAGCTCACCTGAGCTGAAAGCTTAAGTGAGCTTTTCTAATCACATTTTGTCCAGTGTCCATCTGTTTGTCCATCCATAATCAACTTCTCGGCTAATTTCAGCCAGATTTGCCACAATTGTGCTTGAGTAAAGAGGATTCAAGTTTGTTCAAATGAAAGGATCAAGTCAGGGTAACCAAAGAAAAGACCTATAGGGGAGACAATTCAGGGTAACCAAAGAAAAGACCAATAGGGGTGAACAATCTTCCATAAAAACTCATTCTTATATCAACTTTCATTGGGGTTTCTTTGCCGTATATGTTTGAATTTTTATGCCCCCCTTTGAAAAAGAGGGGGCATATTGTTTTGCACCTGTCGGTAGGTTGGTCGGTCTGTAGACCATGTGTTGTCCGCTCAATATCTTGAGAACCATTCACTTGATGATAATGATATTTCATATGTGGGTTAGTTATGAGTAGAAGAGGATCCCTATTGTTTTTCAGGTCCAAAGGTCAAGGGTCAATCTACTCTGGACATAGGAATATAATGTCCGCTCAATATCTTGAGAACCCTTTGCTTGAAAGACATCAAACTTGGCACACTGGTACATCCTAAGGAGTAGATGACCCCTATTGATTTTGAGGTCACATGGTCAAAGGTCAAACTTGACATGGGAATATACTGTCTGCTCAGTATCTTGAGAATCCTTTTTTTGACAGACATCAAACTTGGTACACTGATACGACTTCAGGAGAAGATGACCACTATTGATTTTGAGGTCACATGGTCAAAGGTCAAGGGTCACACTAAACAGGAATATACTGTCCGTTCAATATTTTGAGAACCCTTCGCTTGACAGACATCAAACTTGGTACACTGGTACATCTTCAGGAGAAAATTACCCCTATTTATTTTGAGGTCACATGTTTAAAGGTCAAGGGTCAAACTGGACATAGGAATATACTGTCCGTTCAATATCTTGAGAACCCTTTGCTTGACAGACATCAAACGTGGTACACTGGTACATCTTCAGGAGTTGATGACCCCTATTGATTTTTAGGTCACATGGTCAATCCACTCTTGACATAGGAAGATATTGTCTGCTCAATATTTTGAATTGATGATACTACTCTCAATTAAATGATGTGTGTGTGTATAATCCTTTTTAATTTTGCACCATGGGGGGCATATGTGTTTTACAAACATCTCTTGTTCAAATTTACAGTTTGAACCTAAAATTCAATATTTGCGATGCTGAAATCAACCATCAAATATGACATAAACAGTGTATAAGATTAAAGATTTTGGCTTGAATTTGGCCTTAAAATCCTTCAGAGTAGGCTTGTCCCTAAATGAAATTATGATGTTGGACCTGCTTTTAAGAAAACCTAACCTAATATCTCGTGAATTATTTCAGGTATAGCTGTTATATTTTGTAAATGGATTTCTTATGGCAAGACCTTTTATTTCATACCATGATTTGTGACCTTGACCTTCTCCAGAGCAGCAAGATCATATTGGTATTGAGGCATCCCCATATTGTGTGAATTTAAGTTCAGTTATGTTATGACACTTTAGAGCTAGATTGGAACCACAATATGGGGTCAGAAATTTTCATGGACAAAAAGAAAATCTGTTAAAAATCACAACAGCGATAAGCAGGGTTAAGGTGAGCAATGTGTCCCATGAGTCTCTTGTTTGCATTCCATTTCAAATGCACTGACATAGATACTAGGCTATCTTACGCCAATACTTTGGTTTGTACTGATCGATATCCCGCGCGATTTTCAATGTTAAATATAAAAGGCAAGGTTCATTGGATTGGGAATTCCAAAGCCCCTTGTGTTCAGGACTTCTATGTGTGTTCTGATTTCAATTGCACTTGGATGAATGCCATCTTCAGGATGTTCTGCTTTGCAAAGACTTTGTTATTTACACAATGTAACCAGGCCTGGTGCACTGCAGTTCTCCTTATTCCCATGTCAGTGGCCCATCTTTAATTTCTAATTTTTGTTGAATGTCTTATAGTTATTGTATTGATGGTCAAAAGGTATCCGTAATGATTTTAATATTTGTATTCACAATGTATGTTTAAATCTTGTTGGATACTTTTACCCTTTTTAAAGTTTAATTTTGTAAAATTCAGTTTTGAATTATTTTGGAAAACAAGGACTGATATAAGATTTTTTTTCTTTATGGTTATGAAAGACCCATCAGACACAGGTTTCCTTTTAATGTTGAATTAATTCATTAAATTCTGTATATGTACATCAGTTTCTTATTTAATTCATTAAATTCTGTATATGTACATCAGTTTCTTATTTTAAAATCATATTAGATCAAATAAACTTGATGAAATTGAATGTATAATGAAACTGTATATAAAATTTGTATGAAAGTGTTGTTTTAATTTTATTTTACTAAAAATTTGATACTGCCCTTCTTCAATGTCGCCGATCTGAAAATTTGCTTGCGTATGGTGGGGTTTAGCACACACCTACATGTGATTAATACTGGTATGCATTATTGTGTGGTCCTGGTCCTGGAGATTCTGGCGTTATTTTGTAACAAGGGAGAAAATGCAACCAGGGGATAAAGATCCTGGATTGATGTCTTCAAGATGTGAAGACATATAAGGAGAGAGGAATGTGGCAGTCAGTGAGATAGCTCAGTTGGTATAGCACCTGACTGGAGATGCAGGTGGCCCGGGTTTAAATCTAGGTTTAGTCTATTGCATTTCTCCCTTCCTGCATCATTTGCATACATTTAAGATCTGTATTTGCCATATCTTTGCAAGAGAATATACAAGAAAATGGTTGGTTATGGATGGAGTGTTTGTCCTAGTTTTGGATTAGATCAAGGAGGTAAAACTTTTAAAGTGTCCAAATTAGATCTTTGGAACAGAGAGGACTTAGACCTGCAATCATGCAGTCTATGCATGCATCATGATATTTTACCACAGTCATTTGCACAAGGCCACAGGAAGAAACTCTTGCATTCAGGCCATATCTCTGCAATATAAAGACATGTACATAACACACTATCATTTGACCCATAGTTGTGAAAAGGATTCAAATTGTAGGCTGGTCCATATATAAGTATGTAATGTAGGAATTTATAAAAGCTCATTTGAGTTTGTGTTCAAATTTTAAAGCCCAGTGGAAGTGTTACTTGGCAGGTCAACACAACACCCTTTATATTGTTCAGAAGTTTTTATTTTTATAAAGCATGGCTGCTGGTATTTTTCGACACTGTAGAGTTTATCCATGTAGAGTTTATCCATTTGGCTTCTTCTGTGATGCTGAAATGAATCAAATGTTTAATATATAAATAAATACCTTATCAAATTAAGTGTTCTAGCTGGAGAGAACACATATATACATACCACATGAATATTTGCAGTGCATTTGTATGATGGACATGCTGCAGGGATAGGTAAGCAGTGTTCTTTTGCAGTCTACCGGGTCTCTCGAGTCATAAAAGGAGGCCATTCCTGTCGGCAGAATCTTTGCTGTTGTCTTCTTTTTCACAGTTGTCAACATGGTATGAACTGTTGAGCCTACTGACATCCGAGATGTTGGCTGGTGTGTTCCACTTGCTGTTGATTGGTGTATGTTTGGTCTCGGGGTTGAAGTTGTTGATTGTGTAACAAGGGATGTGGCTGGTGAGGGTGAGCTTGATACACCTGTGCAATTTTTAAAAATGTGAAACAAGTTGTAAATGCATTATGGGTAGTAGTAAGTGATAGTGGCATAGATTTTGGTGAAGTTCTAGAGGTTGTTATACACATGCAAATATTTTGTTTGTTGTCGTGAGTTTCAAGGTCTCAAGTAAGCAGTTGGGACCTGAATATGTGGATTCATTATCTTTAATTACTAGGAAGTCATTTAAACTTGTAAGTCATTGCTATCAATATTGAAAAATAAAAAAAATCATTGGGGGCTATAATTTTGAGGGGTTAACCAGATTTTTATCTAGTGAGTGGAAGCATGTGACTTGAGTTGCAGACATGTAGAACCCAGCAACTGATTCCAATTCATGCATCCTGCCATCTCAGAATGTATTATGAAGCTGGACATATTGATACTATCATTTTTTCATTGACTGCAGTACATTTTGGTGTGAATTTTGCATACAATTTGATGAATGTGTATTGTATGTGGATCTTTTAGGTTTTTATGATAAACCAACAACTAGAAAATTGTTCATTGTTTTGCTTTAGAATAATTAGAGGATTCTTACCACAGGAATGAGAACAATGTGTTAGCATGATTGGCTGAGAGCATCCAAAGGCAGCAAGGGAACGTTTACAATCCTGGGGATCAAGTGGGTTGTAAAATGAAGCAACTACTGATGGGAGGACAAATACTGTTGATTGTGTTAAGGACTGGGCTGTTGAATTATTACTTGTTGTTGATTGATTGGTGATCGGTATTGTTGATTGCATAGAATAAGCACCCTTTGAGGTAGGTGATGAAGTAGAAATTGTAATTTGTCCTTTTGTGACAGAGGATCCTGTGGTTTGCCCTGTTGTGGTAGATGACCCTGTGGTTTGCCCTGTTGTGGTAGATGACCCTGTGGTTTGCCCTGTTGTGGTAGATGACCCTGTGGTTTGCCCTGTTGTGGTAGATGACCCTGTGGTTTGCCCTGTTGTGGTAGATGACCCTGTGGTTTGCCCTGTTGTGGTAGATGACCCTGTGGTTTGTCCTGTTGTGGTAGATGACCCTGTGGTTTGCCCTGTTGTGGTAGATGATCTTGATGACTGTCCTGCTGTAATGGAGGATCCTTTAGTTTTTGTTGCGACTAAGGAACCTGTGACTGGTAATGATCCTGTACTTAAGATTGTCAAGATAGATGATCCTACTAATGGCCTTGTTATTGTGGATTGAGTTGTTTGTCCTGTTGTTGGATGCCAAGTACTGATTAGTGATCCTGTTGATTGTGCAGCATTAGTATTTGAATTTTTTTGTCCTATTGTAACTGATGATCCAATAGTAGAAGAAGATCCAATATTTGTGATGGAAAATCCTGTGGTTTGTCTTGTTGTGACTGAAGATCCCGTGGTTTGTCCTGTTGTGACTGAGGATCCTGTGGTTTGTCCTGTTGAGGATCCAGTGATTTGTCCTGCTGTAACTGAGGATCCAGTGGTTTGACCTGTTGTGACTGAGGATCCTGTGGTTTGTCCTGTTGTGACTGAGGATCCTGTGGTTTGTCCTGTTGTGACTGAGGATCCTGTGTATTGTCCTGTTGTGACTGAGGATACAGTGGTTTGACCTGTTGTGACTGAGGATCCTGTGGTTTGACCTGTTGTGACTGAGGATCCTGTGGTTTGACCTGTTGTGACTGAGGATCCTGTGGTTTGTCCTGTTGTGACTGAGGATCCTGTGGTTTGTCCTGTTGTGACTGAGGATCCTGTGTATTGTCCTGTTGTGACTGAGGATACAGTGGTTTGACCTGTTGTGACTGAGGATCCTGTGGTTTGACCTGTTGTGACTGAGGATCCTGTGGTTTGACCTGTTGTGACTGAGGATCCTGTGGTTTGTCCTGTTGTGACTGAGGATCCCGTGTATTGTCCTGTTGTGACTGAGGATCCTGTGGTTTGTCCTGTTGTGACTGAGGATCCCGTGTATTGTCCTGTTGTGACTGAGGATCCCGTGGTTTGTCCTGTTGTGACTGAGGATCCCGTGGTTTGTCCTGTTGTGACTGAGGATACAGTTGTTTGTCCTGTTGTAACTGAGGATCCCGTGGTTTGTCCTGTTGTGACTGAGGATCCTGTGGTTTGTCCTGTTGTGACTGAGGATACAGTTGTTTGTCCTGTTGTGACTGAGGATCCCGTGGATTGTCCTGTTGTCACTGAGGATCCCGTGGTTTGTCCTGTTGTGACTGAGGATCCCGTGGTTTGTCCTGTTGTAACTGAGGATCCCGTGGTTTGTCTTGTTGTGACTGAGGATCCCGTGGTTTGTCCTGTTGTGACTGAGGATCCCATGGTTTGTCCTGTTGTAACTGAGGATCCCGTGGTTTGTCCTGTTGTAACTGAGGATCCCGTGGTTTGTCCTGTTGTGACTGAGGATCCCGTGGTTTGTCCTGTTGTAACTGAGGATCCCGTGGTTTGTCCTGTTGTGGCTGAGGATCCAGTGGTTTGTCCTGTTGTGACTGAGGATCCTGTGGTTTGTCCTGTTGTGGTCGAGGATCCCGTGGTTTGTCCTGTTGTGACTGAGGATCCTGTGGTTTGACCTGTTGTGATTGAGGATCCAGTAGTTTGTCCTGTTGTGACTGAGGATCCTGTGGTTTTACCTGTTGTGATTGAGGATCCAGTAGTTTGTCCTGTTGTGACTGAGGATGATGTGGTTTGGCCTGTTGTGGTTGAAGATCCTTTGGTTTGAACTGTTGTGAATGAAGATACAGTGGTTTGACCTGTAGTGGTTGAGGATCCCATGGTTTGTCCTTTTGTGACCGGGGATCCAGTGGTTTGTCCTGTTGTGATTGAGGATACAGTGGTTTGTCCTGCTGTGACTGAGGATCCTGTGGTTTGTCCTGTTGTGGTTGACAATCCTATGGTTTGTCCTGTTGTGGTTGAGGACCCAGTGGTTTGTCCTGATGTAAGTGAGGATGCAGTGGTTTGTCCTGTTGTGACTGAGGATCCTGTGGTTTGACCTGTTGTAGTTGAGGATCCTGTGGTTTGGCCTGTTGTGACTGAGGATCCAGTGGTTTGTCCTCTTGTGATTGAGGATACAGTGGTTTGTCCTGCTGTAACTGAGAATCCTGTGGTTTGACTTGTTGTGGTAGAGGATCCTGTGGTTTGACCTGTTCTGGTTGAGGATCCTATGGTTTGACCTGTTGTGGTTGACGATCCTGTAGTTTGTCCTGTTGTGACTGAGGATACAGTTGTTTGACCTGTTGTGGTTGAGGATCCAGTGGTTTGTCCTGTTGTGGCTGAGGATCCTGTGGTTTGTCCAGTTGTGGTTGATGATCCTGTTGTTTTTCCTGTTGTGACTGAGGATCCTGTGGTTTGTCCTGTTGTGATTGAGGATACAGTGGTTTGTCCTGTTGTGATTGAAGATACAGTGGTTTGTCCTGCTGTGATTGAGGATCCTGTGGTTTGTCCTGTTGTGACTGAGGATCCTGTGGTTTGTCCTATTGTGGTAGAGGATCCTGTTGTTTGTCCTGTTGTAATTGAAAATACTGTGTTTTTTCCTGTTGTAACTGAGGATCCTGTGGTTTGTCCTGTTGTAACTGAAGATCCTATGGTTTGTCCTGTTGTAACTGAGGGTCCTATGGTTTTGCCTGTTGTTGTTGAGGATCCTGTGGTTTGTACTGTTTTAATTGAAGATACTGTTGTTAGTCCTGTTGTGACTGAGGATCCTGTGGTTTGGCCTGTTGTGGTTGAGGATCCCGTGGTTTGTCCTGTTGTCACTGAGGGTACTGTGGTTTGACCTGTTGTGACGGAAGATGCAGTAGTTTGTCCTGTTGTGGTTGACGATCCTGTGGTTTTTCCTGCTGTGACTGAGGATCCTGTAGTTTGTCCTGTTGTGACTGAGGATACAGTTGTTTGGCCTGTTGTGACTGAGGATGCTGTGGTTTGTACTATTGTGGTAGAGGATCCTGTGGTTTGTCTTGTTGTGACTGAGGATCCCGTGGTTTGTCCTGTTGTAACTGAAGATCCTATGGTTTGTCCTGTTGTGACTGAGGGTCCAATGGTTTGGCCTGTTGTGATTGAGGATCCTGTGGTTTGTCCTGTTGTGATTGAGGATCCTGTGATTTGACCTGTTGTGAGTGAGGGTCCTGTGGTTTGTCCTGTTGTGATTGAGGATCCAGTGGTTTGACCTGTTGTAATTGAAAATACTGTGGTTTTTCCTGTTGTGACTGAGGATCCAGTGCTTTGTCCTGTTGTAACTGAGGATCCTGTGGTTTGTCCTGTTGTGACTGAGGATCCCGTGGTTTGTCCTGTTTTGACTGAGGATCCCGTGGTTTGTCCTGTTGTGACTGAGGATCCTGTGGTTTGTCCTGTTGAGGATCCAGTGATTTGTCCTGCTGTTACTGAGGATCCAGTGGTTTGTCCTGTTGTGACTGAGGATCCTGTGGTTTGTCCTGATGTAAGTGAGGATCCAGTGGTTTGTCCTGTTGTGACTGAGGATCCTGTGGTTTGTCCTGATGTAAGTGAGGATCCTGTGGTTTGTCCTGATGTAAGTGAGGATCCTGTGGTTTGTCCTGTTGTAACTGAAGATCCTATGGTTTGTCCTGTTGTGACTGAGGATCCTGTGGTTTGTCCTGTTGTGATTGAGGATCCTGTGGTTTGACCTGTTGTAATTGAGGATCCTGTGCTTTGTCCTGTTGTGACTGAGGGTCCAGTGGTTTGTCCTGATGTAAGTGAGGATCCCGTGGTTTGTCCTGATGTAAGTGAGGATCCTGTGGTTTGTCCTGTTGTAACTGAAGATCCTATGGTTTGTCCTGTTGTGACTGAGGGTCCTATGGTTTGGCCTGTTGTGGTTGAGGATCCTGTGGTTTTTCCTGTTGTGATTGAGGATCCTGTGGTTTGACCTGTTGTGACTGAAGATGCAGTGGTTTGTCCTGTTGTGATTAAGGATCCTGTGGTTTGCCCTGCTGTAATTGAGGATCCTGTGGTTTGTCCTGTTGTAATTGAGGATCGTGTGGTTTGTCCTGTTGTGACTGACAATCCAGTGGTTTGTCCTATTGTGACTGAGGATCCTGTGGTTTGTCCAGTTGTGATTGAGGATCCAGTGCTTTGTCCTGTTGTGACTGAGGATCCTGTGGTTTGTCCTGTTGTGGTTGAGGAACCTGTGGTTTGTCCTGTTGTGATTGAGGATCCTGTGGTTTGCCCTGTTGTAACTGAGGATCCTGTGGTTTGTCCTGTTGTAACTGAGGATCCTGTGATTTGTCCTGTTGTGATTGAGGATCCTGTGGTTTGTCCTGTTGTGATTGAGGATCCTGTGGTTTGCCCTGTTGTAACTGAGGATCCTGTGATTTGTCCTGTTGTGATTGAGGATCCAGTGGTTTGACCTGTTGTGACTGAGGATCCTGTGGTTTGTCCTCTTGTGACTGATGATCCTGTGGTTTGACCTGTTGTGACTGAGGATCCTGTGGTTTGTCTGGTTGTGATTGAGGATCCTGTGGTTTGACCTGTTGTGACTGAGGATCCTGTGGTTTGTCCTGTTGTGACTGAGGATCCTGTGGTTTGACCTGTTGTGACTGAGGATCCTGTGGTTTGTCTGGTTGTGATTGAGGATCCTGTGGTTTGTCCTGTTGTGACTGAGGATCCTGTGGTTTGACCTGTTGTGACTGAAGATCCTGTTGTTTGTCCTGTTGTGGTTGAGAGTCCTATGATTTTTCCTGTTGTGACTGAGGATCCCGTTGTTTGTCCTGATGTGGTTGAGGATCCTGTGGTTTGACCTGTTGTGACTGAGGATCCAGTGGTTTTACCTGTTGTGACTGAGGATCCTGTGGTTTGTCCTGTTGTGACTGAGGATCCTGTGGTTTGACCTGTTGTGACTGAGGATCCAGTGGTTTGACCTGTTGTAACTGAAGATCCACTAACAGATGATGATCCACCAGTTGTCTGAGAAATTATTGCTTGAGATGTATTTATTCCTGTAGATAATGTTGTGGAAGACATTGTTGATTGGATAGAAGCAGGCAAAGAGGATGATGTGGCCTGTTGTGGAATTGCACAGCCAATCAAGTCAAAGCGCATGGCTATGTGATGATTCCATTGCAGAGGATGGAGCATTACATATTTTGCTTGTACTGGAGATGGCAGTGTGTTGATTTCTGGTGTATTCTCATCTGAATTACCTTTGAAAATCTGAAATAAACTACTAGTATGTAATGTTTGTCTACCTAATTATCAAATTGTATGTCTTGTAATTCTAGAATGAACTTACATGTGCAGTTTGAGCACCATATTCCTGCCAGTGATTTCCGTCTGCGCTGTACATCATAGTGAACTTTGTTACCCACTGCTTGCAGCAACCATCCCGACCTTTCGTTACGATGGCCTTAATTGTACTTAACATGTTCAGCTCCACCTAAAAGTACCACCTCTGTATAGTAATGTAATACACAAATCAGTACCACCTCTGTATAGTAATGTAATACACAAATCAGTACCACCTCTGTATAGTAATGTAATATACAAATCAGTACCACCTCTGTATAGTAATGTAATACACAAATCAGTACCACCTCTGTATAGTAATGTAATGCACAAATCAGTACCACCTCTGTATAGTAATGTAATATACAAATCAGTACCACCTCTGTATAGTAATGTAATACACAAATCAGTACCACCTCTGTATAGTAATGTAATGCACAAATCAGTACCACCTCTGTATAGTAATGTTATACACAAATCAGTACCACCTCTGTATAGTAATGTAATACACAAATCAGTACCACCTCTGTATAGTAATGTAATACACAAATCAGTACCACCTCTGTATAGTAATGTAATACACAAATCAGTACCACCTCTGTATAGTAATGTAATACACAAATCAGTGCTTGGTACTTGCTATACACCAAGAGAATAAATCATTGAACCTTTTTGTTCTGTAACGTCATTCATGATAAATGTAGAAGAGTTTGGTGGTTGCAAGATGAATGTATAACCTAAAACAATAATCATAAATTTTCTTCATTTTGCATGAGATGCCATTTTACTTTTTATTGCTTATTTATCGATATCGGTATCCTGTATATTATTCTAATATCAAAATTTGAATATTTGATATTATCAAGAATTATTTACTGATTTTAAGAATTTGAAGTTTTATAAAATATCAATTCTTATTTTTTGACATCAATATTTATTTGAATGATATAATAAGAACTTGATATCAAGAATTTCATGCCTTACATTTATTTTATATCAATGAATGAAATTGTTATTATCTATGGGGTTTTTTAAATCAAGAGTTTGCCTTCTTAAAATATAATATTTTGATTTACAGAAATTCCCTCAAAATTCTCAGTGTTCAACAATTTGAATTTTTTATCAAGAATTTCTTTATATAAATAATTTCAACTCTTTATTATCATTTAATAGCAGAATTATTGATATCAAGTATTTGATTGAAAATGTATGCAAAAAAGTCTTATAGAGACACCTGCCTGCCTGTCATTCAACATTCTATGAGCCGCATGCACGTTGTGTAACCCAGCCAATAAGAAAACCGAGCAAAAACAATAAGTTTCCAAACTTCATTTTGGAGACTTAATTATGCAAGCATGTCAACATATTCTTGAAGACAATATTGAAGTTTTTTTCTGAAATGTTGAAAAATGTATTTTAAGTAATTATATAGTTATCAAATTTAATGGACTATTTTATTTCTCTAGAAAACCAATTATTAAACAATTTGAACACTATAGAAACTCTCTTGCCAGACAGTGTAAGAAAAAACTGAAGGATATAGTAGAAAAAAATATGTCTTAGAGTGTCGGGCTTTGTAGAACAAATGCACACAACTTGCTATCTTTAATTTTTAACCAGACTAAATACTTGTTAGTTTCTAAAATTATCTGTATTTTTCTATATAAATTAAACCACAATCAGTCTTGTATTTTTTGTTGTGTATCTAAGTTTATTATATACGAGGTGCCGTTTTAATGTTTTTGAGGTATTTTCTGATATCAAAAAAAGAATTATTGATATCAATAATTCCAATTCCTGATATCAAAAAATAATTCTTGATATCAAAAAATGATTCTTGATATCAACAAATAGATTTTTTATATCAAAAAATGATTTTCTGATATCAATAATTCTAATTCCTGATATCAAAAAATGATTTTCTGCTTTCAAAAAATCAATTTCTTGATATCAGAAAATAAGGTTGAATTTTTTATATCAAAAAATCGAATTCTTAATATCAAAAAATCATTTTCTGATGTCAAGAAATCGAATTTTTGATATCAAATATTGATATAAAAAAAGAACTTGGAATTTTTTTATATCAAAAAATCAGATTTCTGATATCAAAAATTCTAATTCTTGATATCAATAAATAACTTGTTTTTCTGATATCAAGAATTTGAGTTTTTAATATCAGAAATAATTTTTTGATATCAGGAATTCGAATTCTTGATATCAGAAATGATATTTTTGATATCAAAAAATCATTTGTATTTTCTGATATCAGAAAATAAGACTCATATAAAACTTAATGAATGCTCCCTGTGATGCAACCTTCAGCTTCCCGCCTGAAATTTGTTGCGATTCGAACCTGTAGATGCATGTGGGAAATAAATGGTTAATCTAATTCAGTATGGCAAATTCTTCCATATCTACAATGGACAGCACTCCTTTGTCCGCGATTCGCTATGAAATCATTTATGAACGGGGTCGATCCTGAAGAAGTGCAAACGAGACCCGAGGAGAATGGAGACACACTGTACAGGAAGATGAAACTATCATATTCATATATCGTCGACTGACCAGTTTCGGTGACCTTAGTGATAAACCGCGATTTTCTCATTAATCACTTGGATTAAATAAATAAATTATACACCTACCTTTAAAGTAATTAGACTCCTTTACTTTCATTCAAAAATTCCAAATTCATTGGTACGTTAATTGAATATATTTTCGTAACAGAAAACCTGTCTCTTTGTGGTCCTTAAGCGGTGACGTCACCTATTTCGGTGACCATTGTTATAGGTTTGCCAAAAGTTTGTAACTGTTTAAAAAACGTATATACAGGACGAATGTGCAACTAAACGTCAATGAATAAAATAACGTAGTGTAGAATTCTAGACTTTTGGTATACTTTATATCAATTTGAAGGTTTGCTTGAAAAAGTAATAAGTAAATGGGCTTATTTTTGGGGTGCTCGTGTTGATTTTTTGCATACTCTCCTTCTAGTAGTTCATTTTCGGAAAAAAATTGAAGACGTACTCTATATATGTTTGCAAACACTACGGCGAAATTGATGATGCAATCTACACCCGGAAACGACAACGCGCACACGTAAACAAAAGGTCACTGATTCTGGTCAGTCACCGAAATAGGGCAGTCGACGATAGGCATTCATAAACGGCGTAATGTACCTATCACGTTTTCAACACTTCATTTCTACATGTTGAATATGTCCAGAATTATCAAGAACCCTTATAAAATTCTTTCTATCGTTAAAAAAAAATCCTCAAAGAATCTGAAACATCAAGGAATTTTAGAAAGCAAATCGGGCACTGTAAACTGTAGTTCAGCGATTTTCTACGGGTCAAGGGAGTATTCATTATTTATGAAAAGATTTTTCGCCATTTTCTTTTATTTTCTTATATCAGAAAATATATTTTGTGATATCAAAAAATCAGTTTGAATTCCTGATATCAGAAAATCGATTTTTTGATATCAGAAAAAGATTTTTTGATATCAGGAATTCGAATTTTTGATATCAGAAAATGGCTTATATTTTTTATATCAAGAATGTGAATTTCTGATGTCAAACATTATATTTCTTGATAGAAAATTTGATGTATTTTTTTTTTTATATCAGTAAATGATTTTTTTGATATCAAATATTCGAATTTTTGATATCAGAAAATGATTTTTTGATATCAAATTTTTGATATCAGAAAATGACTGTTATTATTTGATATCAAGAATTCGAATTTCTGATATCAAAAAATCATTTTCTGATATCAAAAAATAGTTTTAATATCAGAAAATACTTCAAAAATATTAAAACGGCGCCTCATAATTATATACTTATTCTTGACGTTTTATATCATTTGCCTATGTTATGATTGGAAAGAAAGTTCTGGAACCCATTTTATCCTTGATAGATTCAGAATCGTATGGTCTGGAGCTTAATATTTTCTTTTGAAGCCAGTGGCGTAGCTTCCTATGAAGCACGGAAGCATGTGCTTCCACATTGTTGCGGTAAAACAAATTAAATAATTTAAGGTCAAGTTAAAATGAATATTAGATTTTAAATATTATCAAAACAGAAATAAATATTTGGTCGAAAATGCTGAATAATGAAAAAAAAATTGCAGTAAAACTAATGGATAATCGGTTGTTTTGGGTTTTTTTAATTGAAGGAAGTTACGATGTCCTTACCCCATGTGCCTGTGTTTAAAATTAAAGAAAATGTGTATTGGATACTTTGAAAATACCTTTCTTAATTGTCTAAAATGCACCAGCTTCCGGGGGCTTCGCCCCCTGGGGCCCCATCAGGGTTTTACCCTGGACCCATTTGGGGCCTTAGGGCGCCCCCCCCCCCCCCCCCCCCCCCCCCCCGCCCTTTCTGCTTCCATATTTATCTTCCCCAAGCTACTCCGCTGGAAGCCCTTCATGTGTGATGAAAAGTAACTTAAGTAAATTCACCATGTTCATTTCAAGGTTATAAATAGTGGGGGGGGGGGGGGGGGGGGGGGGGGGGGGGGGGGGGGGCATTTTTTGTACACGGGCCTACAAAATATTCTTGATACAAAGAAGTATAATACTAGTACATGAATTAATTGATACCAATAAATGAGAATGAATGCCCCACCCCCACCCCCCACACACACACTTTAAAGGTGTCAAACCGGTTAACACAATTTTCTACCCGCAGCAGAAATAATAGTTTTTGTCTTTATATAAATACCTTTATATATTGGTTCTTATCTAGAATGTTTGCTGCCCATGCCCCCATCTGTGTGACCCCATGTGGCGTCTTAACTTCTGTGTTGTTGAGGCGTGCTCTGGGAGCGCTGTAGTCATGTTTGTGGTCAGTTGCGCCGTATTCACTAGAAGCAGTGATGTGGCTGTCTGGTACTCCTTTGATCCCAGAGACGAGGTACTCGTCACACCGTGCTTTCAATCAAGAGAATTTAGTTTTTTGTACAGATGTTCCGAATTCGTATTGCAGCTTAAATATTTTTATACTTGTAATCTAGATAATCGTCCTTATTTTCATAACCGCGAATAAAACCTAATCGGAATCAATACCAACCTACTCACTAGCTACACTAAATCAGCCGTCATGTGTCGCCTACATTTGGACTACACTGTAATCCCAGCTGAGATTTGGCTCGGCTGAATCTGTCAGTGAAGGCGTTAAATATCCAACCGAGCCGAATCTCAGCCGAGATTACACCATACTATGATGTGGAATCATAATTGTTCGTAGGGGGGGTTGGGTTGATGTTCGAGGATTTCGTACGTCACTCTTACCCACGAATTTACATGTCCTCGAATATTTTTAAAATAATTTTTAAGAACACTAAAAAAAAACATAGATTCGAAAAAGTTGTATTAATATGATCGTTTCATCAGTAATCTCGTTATTTTTCTGTTAAATGCAGAAACAAAAACAATGGAATTGTTATTATTGCTTACCCTCCAAATTACGCCCCCACGAACCAGCAAAATTTTCCTTACCCACGAACATTGGCCCCCACGAATTAAAATGATTCCACAGTATCTATGCACAGGGGCTTCTTATCCATTTTGATCTCAATCTTTATATATACTGTAGATACATTATAAAGATTGAGAACAAAATGCATAAGAAGCCCGTGATCTACAATGTATATGGAGCGCCAAATTAACATAAACTCAAATAATTGAAGATATCTTCAATTATTTGAAGATATCACCAATTCAATTATTGCTCTCGTCAATTGAATTAATGCGCGCATTAAATCAATTATTGCTCTCATCAAACGAATCAATCCTCGTTTCAATTAAATTTTTGCTTTCATCAATTGAATTAATGCCCCCATCAATTGAATTAATGAGAGCAATAATAGAGTTGATGCGCGCATTAATTCAATTATTGCTCTCTTCAATTCAAATGATGAGAGCATCAATTTCGTAGAAATATTGCTCGCAATAATTAATTTAGAGCTCGGTATAAATAATTTGATGATCTCTTTAATTCAATTGAAAGATATCTTCAATTATTTACAAAGCTTTTGTATAAGGAATTAATGCGCGCATCAATTCTTTTAAAAAGAGCAGCAATTCAATTAAAGAGATCATTAATTCAATTGTGGATATGTTGAATTGAAGATATTTTTAATTATAAAGCTGCTCTCTCTAAAAGAATTATTGTTCTC
Organism: Ostrea edulis; assembly: GCF_947568905.1. Taxonomy (NCBI): domain Eukaryota; kingdom Metazoa; phylum Mollusca; class Bivalvia; order Ostreida; family Ostreidae; genus Ostrea; species Ostrea edulis. The sequence goes on along the minus strand of NC_079165.1, from coordinate 95,958,920 downwards.
TTTAAATGAATTAAAGATATCATTAATTCAATTGAAGAGAATAATAATTGAATTAATGCGCGCATTAAATCAATTATTGTTCTCATCAAATGAATTAATGCGCGCATCAATTCAATTATTACTCTCATCAATTGATTTAATGCGCGCATTATATCAATCATTGCTCTCTTCACTGGAATTGTAGCGCGCATCAATTCAATTGTTGATAGCATTAATTCATTTGAAGAGATCCTTAATTAAATTAAAGCGCGCATCAATTCAGCTGAAGAATTAATGCTATCATCAATTCAATTAATGCGCGCAATAATTCAGAATTGAAGATATCATTAATTATTTTAAGAGATCTTTAATCAAATTGTTGCGTGCATCAAATAAATTGATGATATCTTCAAATAATTGAAGATATCTCCAATTATTTGAGTTTATGTTAATTTGGCGCTCCATAGATCTACGGAACTCAAATAAATCTACTGCTCTGCGGTATTTTCAACTATTCTGTAATGCTTCCACCGTATACAACGTCACATTGGAGGAGTCGTCACTGTGGAACATGAGGGCTCGGCTCCGAAGCGGAGAAATTGCAGTATCACCGAGTATGAGATCAATTTACTCATAAACTACACCATATTTCTGCAAACATATTGCATAGAGTGTGGTAGATATATTTTGATCATTCAAATGTGTTACCGAATTTCAGAAACCCGTACTTACTTCAAACACTTCGTTCGCGTTTCACGAGTAGGTCTACAAAGTTGAAATTGATGATTTTAAAAACCCATCTTTCTCGGTCATTTCATCTCTCTGCCTACTTGATTTGTTTGATAGAGAGTATGTATATCCACAGGTACTTGTGGACAGGACTTTCGGTACCCCCCTTCTTGTAGTTTTAAATGTTCAATTCCTAGGGTATTCCGGACGTATTTTTTATAAAATATGTAACTTCAGAGTTTATATATGTCAATGGAATACACAAATCTCGCATAGAAACCCAATCTCTACCCAGAGTTATCGTTCCCGCTACGCTCCACTAATACCTCTGTCAACGTCTAAAAAGTTATATCAAAACATACAAAAACTAACTTAGCATATCGAACTGTAATGATAATATCTGAGCAAATCAAACACTTCTTTGAATTTTTTTAAAATCAGAAGATGGTAAATATGAGACACCTGAGCGAATTAGAAGGTTTATATAAATATTCATTCATTCAATAATACTAGTATAATCATGGAATTCGTTGTTTTTGTGAACCTACTTAAAGATTTAAAGCATAAAACTTAAACTTATAAAATTATTATCCATGATGCTATAGGTATAGGTAAGTTTTGCCAAGAATCTTGACATTTAGACGTTGACAGAGGTGTTGTAGCGCAGCGTAATGCGCCCTCTGGTGAGAGATTGATAGAAACCGTTTTTAAAAATGTCATGTCACCGATCATATATTATGATCGGTGACATGACATTTTTAAAAATGGTTTCTATGCGAGATTTGTGTATTCCATTGACATATATAAACTCTGAAGTTACATATTTTATAAAAAATACGTCCGGAATACCCTAGGAATTGAACATTTAAAACTACAAGAAGGGGGTTACCGGAAGTCCTGTCCGCAGACACCTGTGGTACTGACATGTAGACCTACTCGTGAAACGCGAACGAAGTGCTTGAGGTAAGTACGGGTTTCTGAAATTCGGTAACAAATTTGAATCATCAAAATATATCTACCACACTCTATGCAACATGATGTTTGCAGAAATATGGTGTAGTTTATGAGAAAATTGATCTCATACTCGGTGATACTACGTTTTCTCCGCTTCGGAGCCGAGCCCTCATGCTCCACAGTGACGACACCTCCAATGTGACGTTGTATACGGTGGCTTCTGTCGTAAAGACTTATGTACTACTAACATGCACTGGGAGGAAGACGGACGCCTTGGGTTGGTCCCGTAGTAGTGGAGGCGGTGCCTGCACTTGCTGAAGACGTTGACTGAATGATGGCTGAGGAAGCATTCCCTTCAAGTAGATCAGACAATCAAAACCTCAATACTAGAGCTAGGTTATAGAACAGTTTATCGTGTTAAATATAGATCTGTTTCAAATAGTTAACCGCCGTAAAATGGCTGAAATACTGCCAGAAAGGGATAGAATCACAACCAACCCAGAATCTCGCGTGTGTGGAGAGAGGGTGATAAAACGTGCAATATACTAGGCAATGTTTTAACCATTTGACCTGCGTTGTAAGGACAGATCAGTGGAGACATTTGGTGTAAGGACATGTCCCTACTGATATTCTCTCTCAATTTTTTTTTTCACAATTTCAAAGAGTATTGGATAAAGTTATATATGTGCTCCTACAGTACACTTTTTTGCCTCTACAATAACATACTCGTGTATTCTTTCCTATACATGTGAGGACGTCCTCGCTTACTAGAGTTCGTAAGAGAGAGAGAGAGAGAGAGAGAGAGAGAGAGAGATGTATACAGTTAAGTTTAAACTATAGAACTACCGGTTCATATTCATATTTCAAAATGCTGAGTTCTCAGAATATAACTACCTGGGTTGCTCGACGTTGCTACTGAGGAATTTGTGCTGAGACCACTGGGTGTTGCTGATGTTGCCATGGTTACATTCGCCATCGGTGTTGATGAATTGGTAGGATTGGCTTTTTCAAAATGTGAAGAAATAAGATTTTACACAATGTCAAGTGTTGATGGTTTATGTACCAGTGTCTTTTTCAATTGTGTAAATTGCTCTAAATCAGAATTATCATGATTTATTTGAAAATATCATTAATTAAATTATTGATGTGTGAATCAAATCAATTATTAATCTCATGAACTGCGTGCATCATTGAATTACCGTGGGCACTAATTGATTTGATGCACGCTTCAAATGAATTAATTTGCGGGCAATAATTCAAATATTGCGAGCGTCAAAATATTATTTCTCTTATCAATTAAATTGATTCGCACATCAATCTGGTAGAATTACTGCTCGCAAAAATTAATTTGGAGCTCGTTATGAATGAATTGATGATGTTTTAAATTCAATTGAAGATGTCTTTAACTATTTACAACGATTTTGTATCCGGAATTAATGCGTGCACCAATGCTATTCAAGAGAGCAACAATTCAATGAAAGACACCATTTATGTTGCATTGGAGACATCTCTTATTAACTAATTGGTCTTCCTAAAAGAATTATTGTGCGCATCAGTTAAATTAATGATATCATCTATTCAATAGAAGGCAATGGTGCATTTATTGAATTATTACACGCATTGATTGAATTTGATGCCCACCAAAAAACTATTGAAGAGACTGAACAATAGTTTAGGTATTGCGTGTTTTAAAATATCAATTCAATTGAAAAGAGAATACGCGCGTCAATTTAGCAAAATAATTAATAATGTCATCAATTCGCGCAATAATTTAGATTCATCATAAATTCATTTGATGCGCACAACAATTCAATTAAAGATCTCTTTAAATCATTCATGATATCCTCAAATCTAAAAATTGATCTATATGATATTGAATTTCAATTAATTTGAATATATATATATATATATTTTAAATCTTGATTTATTTGAGTTAATGTTTTGGCGCTTCATACAACTTTTTTGCCTTTACAATAACACACGTGTGCATTCTTTCCTATACATTGTGAGAACGGCTTTACTCGAAGAGAGACAGAGAGAAACAGACATACAATTTAGTGATTTCATATTCATATTTCAAAATGCTGAGTTCTCAGAAGATAACTACCTGGGTTGCTCGACGTTGCTACTGAGGAATTTGTGCTGAGACCACTGGATGTTGCTGTTGTTGTCATGGTTACATTCGCCGTCGGTGTTGATGAATTGGTAGGATTGGCTTTTTCAAAATGTGAAGAAATAAGATTTTACACAATGTTAAGTGTTGATGGTTTATGTACCAGTGTCTTTTTCAATTGCGTAAATTGCTCTAAATCAGAATTATCATGAATTATTTGAAGATATCATTAATTAAATTATTGTGCGCAATAATTCCGACTGATGTGTGAATCAACTCAATTATTAATCTCATGAACTGCGTATATCAATGAAGTATTGTGCACAATAGCCTAATTCATTTGATTTGTGTATCATTGAATTACCGTGGGCACTAATTGATTTGATGCGCGCTTCAATTGAATTAATTGCGGGCAATAATTCAAATATTGCGAGCGTCAAAATATTATTTCTATCATCAATTAAATTGATTCGCACATCAGTCTGGTAGAATTACTGTTCGCAAAAATTAATTTGGAGCTCGGTATGAATGAATTGATGATGTTTTTAATTCAATTGAAGATAAAATCTTTAACTATTTACAACGATTTTGTATCCGGAATTAATGCGTGCATCAATGCTATTCAAGAGAACAATAATTCAATAAAAGACATCATTTATGTTGCATTGGAGACATCTCTTATTAACTAATTGGTCTTCCTAAAAGAATTATTGTGCGAATCAGTTAAATTAATGATATCATCTATAAAATGGAAGAAGGCAATGGTGTATTTATTGAATTATTGCACGCATTAATTGAATTGATACACACAGAAATACAATTGTTCAATGAGACTGAACAACAGTTCAGGTATTGGTGCATTTATTGAATTGATGCGCGCATTAATTGAATGTTTAGGCCTACTCTCTTCAATTGAATTATAGCCCTTGTTAATTCAATTGTTCGTATTAATTCATTTGAAAAGAACAATAATTCAATTATAGCGTGGGTCAATTTAGCAGAATAATTAATAATATCATCAATTCAATCAATTCGCGCAATAATTTAGGTTCATCATAAATTCATTTGATGCGCACATCAATTCAATTAAAGATATCTTTAAATCATTTATGATATCCTCAAATCTAAAAATTGATCTATATGATATTGAATTTCAATTAATTTGAATATGTTTTTTTAAAAAGATATCTTGATTTATTTGAGTTAGTTTTTGGCACTTCATACAACTTTTTTGCCTTTACAATTACACACGTGTGCATTCTTTTTTATACATTGCGAGACAAACTATTTAGTGATTTCATATTCATATTTCAAAGTGCTGAGTTCTCGGAAGATAACTACCTGGGTTGCCCGACGTTGCTACCGAGGAATTTGTGCTGACACCACTGGGTATTACTGATGTTGTCATGGTTACATTCGCCGTCGGTGTTGATGAATTTGTAGAATTGGCTTTTTCAAAACGTGAAAATTTTTTTTTTTTTTTTTACACAATGTAAAGTGTTGATGGTTTATTTAACAATATCTAGTTCAATTGCGTAAATTGCTCTAAATCAGGGAGAGGGGTATATATAATGTATGTGTACCTCTCAAAGGTATGTTGTATCCAGCTATATGGAGGGCCACATTAACATAAACGCAAATGAATTGAAGATATCATTAATTATTTGAAGATATCATTAATTATTTGAAGATATCATTCATTCAATTACTGCGCGCAATAATTCAATCGATGTGAGCATCAGACCAATTATTGATCTCATCAGAATTCAATTGAAGAGAACATTAATTCAGCTATTGTGTGCATTTATTAATTTGATGCGCACATTAATTAAATTATTGCTCTCTTCAATTCAATTACGGTATAGTGCGCATCAATTCAATTGTGACCGGTCGACAGGGGATGTTTATTCCTACTAGGAATGATCCCATCTCTGGTGTCTCCAAGGGTCCGTGTTTGCCCGACTCTTAATTTTGTATTCTTTATAGGAGTTATTATGAGATTGATCAATGTTTGTTATCTTCACCTTCTCACCAATTCATTTGAAGAGAGCAACAATTCAACTATAGCGCACATCAATTCAGCAGAATATTTAATGCTATCAACAATTCAATTAATGCGCGCAATAATTTAGATTCATCATAAATTCATTTGATGCACATAACAATTCAATTAAAGATTTCTTCAAATCATTTTTGGTATCTTCAAGTGTAAGTGATTTAAATGATAATGAATTTCAATTTATTTGAATAATTAAAATATCTTCATTTATTTGAGTTTATGTTTTGGCGCTTCATACTACTAACATGTCATCTTCGCAAGCCACGTGCCCAATTCACTTATTATCGCACCAGAGTAAGCGAATCAGACACTTGGCTTGCAAAGATGCTTACATGTATGTGATTCGTCAAGGAAATGCATCTATTTACATATAGTGGGACTTGTACCCATTTATTGCTATTGACGAAAGTGAGTGTGGTGTACGTGTACATAATAATAATGATGATAGTAACAGTGCATGTGTGAGTGATATGATTTAATGTCAAAATAAAAAAAAAATTATAGAAAAACTTGAAACAATCAATTGTACTGCAGGCACAGACACACTCCGCTTTTTGGCAACATTCATTTTCTGGTTTTTGTTTTTTTGTTTGTTTTTGTTTTACATGCAAAGTTCGTTAATTGAATTGATACACACAGAAATACAATTGTTCAATGAGACTGAACAACAGTTCAGGTATTGCGTGCATTCATTGAATTGATGCGTGCATTAATTGAATGTTTAGGCCTACTCTTTTCATACTCTCTTCATATATATATATATACTGAGTATACCAGCGGATCTAATAGAAGGTCAGCATTTTGTAAAATCAAAAGGCTTATTAACAAGGGAAGCATAAAGTACAAAGAGAACGGGAGGACATACTCGGAATCCACCGTTTGATATATTGCATACAATTACGCATCCACATGTATACATAGATTTGTCTCAAGAACAAAAAATACTGAAATATGTATTTATGCCAAAAGGCGGATCCAACGCCGGCGACCCCACCCCTCATTTAGCGTGTTTCCCCAGACCTCTGAGACTGTAACCCTCCGTTCTGAAATTTATGGATCCGAAACTAATTGCACATGGTATTTAATCAACTTCGGATATGTACTTTGTGCTTACTCACCCCTTCCAACTTTTCAAACTTTGTATCCGTCAAGTCGAAAGCCTACATCAAAGGGGGGGGGGGGGGCGAATTTTATTTATAGAGGGCGAAGCCCTCTCACGGCCCTTCGGGCCGTGAGAGCGGAGCTCTCCCTATAGGTAACACGTATATACATGTTTAAAAGGAAAATATAGGGAAATAATGAAAAATTAAACCATACCTATGGAACTTGAAAAGTTTGGTACTAATGGCGTCGATTCGAATATTATCGCGTGGACATGTATTTCTCCATTTTGAATCTCGTCTACCCTAGTTCACGTCGTTCTGAGATGTTACATAAAATTCGTAAAAGCATGTAAATCTTATTTTCTTAATCATGTATAACCACTCCACGATTAACGCCATGTTTGTTGTTGTGGTTCAAACGCTATGTTTGTAAATTTCCTAAATAACGACGCTGAATATGACGTCACAATGTACTGTTTACATCAATTGTGTTATATTTCCCACGTTCAATATGTAGGCGGATCAAATATCCAAAATTAGGATGCTTTGATACAGATCCGTCCTCGTGCTAACTTCAGGTTGTTTTTGTTCTGTTTTGGATATAGATACCATTGCCGAAATTTGTTTGCTTCGCCCTCAAACACGGTCACGCCGTAAAACATATCAGCGAGCGCAGGCTCGTACTGCGAGCTCTAATGACTAGAGCGCGGGAAATAATCCGAGCTAAATCTCAACCTCTAACAAGAATATTTTTTTTGACGCCAATCCCAGAAGTCCCTCGTACAAAATGGCGGATGGTTCAATTCGTAAAATAATAATAAAAAAAAATCTTTGAAGTATTACAAACCTTTCTTATTTGAAAGGAAAGGATGACAATCATATTCTTCCCCCTATCTTTTTCTTTTTAAAATATTGTCTAAAGAAATGTAAACAGTCACGTCACAACTACTAGGCTACGTCACAACACGCTCGTTGCATTTCCCGCTAAACTGGTTCCTACATTGGCGAGAAGAGCAAGACAGTAATCCTACGTATTGACAGTGAACCAGATAAGTTTTTCCTTGTTTTCAATATAATTTTTTTGAAAATGTATTCAGATATGCTGCGCTCGCCCCAACGGTCACACCGTAATCATATTATGTGTTAACTTTCACAGGGGCCTAAGATACCATATTAAAATTATTATAATTAAGAGTTCGGTTATACAATCTGTATCGTTTCGTTTCGGTGGGTTTCATTTCGGTAGATTTCGTTTCGTTTCGCACTCTACAGGTATACCTTATAAAACTTATCAGTCGATACAGAGGATGTCGAGAAGTACATATTCACAGTTCTAATATTAAATATACAGATTACCGGTAGGCCGTTATCAACTGTCCGTCCTAAACGTGTGAATGTATCTCTTAGATAAATTTGTTTTATACGAAACTGTGTTTTCATTAAAAATCCCCACCATTTTAGCGATATCTTCACACAGGATATAAGAGATATGACAATAAAGTTACCACAAGAATGTTTGCAGTGTTGACGTATTATCGTAACGCTGCAGTTGTACACCAGAAGAGTCCGTTTGCAGTCCGCCGGATCGAGGGGGTTATAGTTAGATGCTACTCCTGTCGGAAGTTGATACGGAGTCACAGGTAAAGCTGTGGAGGATGTTACAGTGTTCCCAGTGGAAGAAGCTGCACAACATCACCAAAATTACATAATGACTGCCATTATCTACGTATACTATCCATCATCATGTGATGTCATAGCTTTAATTCATTAACTTTGTACATGATAGTTATGTATCTTATGTAGGAATTTTACTCACTGGATACCATAAAAATCTAGTAACAGTTTGATACTGAACAAATTTATACAGGGCCGTAAATTAACCTTCAATTTGGAGGAGGCAGGAAATTAGGCGGGGGTCTGGGGGGCCGCCCAGGCCCCCAGACGCTGAGCACATTTTGTGCACACTGAACACGTTTCGTGCAAAATCCTTGATTCTAGGGCCTTCTAAGATGTTACTTGACTAACTCATTCTAAAAGAAAGATTTGGAATGCTTTTTAAGGGAGGTATCATGTTCTTAGTTATTGGAAACAACATAAATTCTAATGAACTTTAAATTTTAATTTTTTTTGGCTCAAAAGTTGGAGGAGGCAGCTGCCTCCTCCGCCTCCATGTAATTTACGGCCCTGTTATATATCTTTTAATATAAATAATCAAAACATGTTGTCAAGGGCAATAACTCATGTGCTAGTATTTTCTCTATTGTCTGTTATACAATGCTTTCCCTGATATCCACAACTAATTCATATGTATCTATGAAGTAGCAGTTTTTTCAATCTGTTAACATTAAAATTTTGCCATTCTAACATGTTTTATGTACTTTTTTTTATTGAAAATGTGTGATTTTCTGAAGTTGATCTATACCTCTGTTTTTGTATGTCTGACATCTTTTAAAAGGTGGCAACATACACATTTTTTTTTTTTTTTTGGTTATTAAATAAATTAAATTATGTTAAATGGGAATTAATAGTTTTTCTAGTATGAATTCATGATAAGGCAAAGCCACGTGAGGGTGGAGCTTTCATGGAGTTGGTCTTACTTGAAGCAGGGCCTGGCATTTTGATGGGACATCCTAAAAAATCGAGTCGCATTGCAATGTTGTGATTCCAAGTTCTTGGAAGGAGTCGAACACATCTTGCCCATATCGGACATGACAGCTGGTTTGTGACTTTGCTGTCTTCGTCAACGTTTCCTTGAAAAACCTTACGAAATCAAAACGAAAGGTTCAAGTTTGGATGATGTTGTGAATCGCCACATGATACTGCACATGTTCTCTCAGAATACTGTGAAAATTTACCGTAGCGTTGGCGCCACCAACTGTTTTCCACTGCTTGCAATCATAACTATACTGCACAGTATACGATGTTACCCACTGTTTGCAACATCCATGGCGGCCTTGGGTAATAATATCACGTATTAAATGGGGTTGTGAAAATGTTGCCTAAAATGGACATGAAAATGATGAAGTCATACTCAAAGATACAGCCACCAAAGGAAAGGCTGCCAGTTTTAAAAATTGGAAAAGCACAACTATACCCCTCACCGCTTATCATTTTTTTTTTATCTCAACAATTACATTTAAAATTGCTTGCTTACTTATCTATCTATACTTATAAATTAACAAATGTTGACAATCAAGTCCGAAATGCTTGGTCCAGAGTTGACCCGCTGTTCATGTATTATTTTTGTACATAATTACTTTAAAGCAGATTAATTACTTTATAAAGTTATTAACTTTGCTTGAAAACATCTGCATGTAAAAGAAAACAGTGCGAATATTATTTAGAAAGTAAATATAGTGTAGTACATATATAAATCATCCCATAATAGACGTCTATAAATAGACCCACGCGCGTCAGGGGAATCCCAACATGATGTATTTTAACTCATATGCAACTGTCTAGGTTTAAGGCTGAAAGAGCGTAAAACAACGAATTACTAAGAGGTATTTGATATTTTTATTTCTACTAAACTTATGGTACGGTACTGTTATAACAAAATATACAACTTTACACAGATAAGACCACCGATGATCTGAAAGTTTGAACTGGTCACGTGACTGTCACTTAAAATGGCAGAGTGACGCGGTTATTTGTAAACATTGATTTAAAATCAAATAATTTGGGTTAAAACAGGTGAAATAATTTATGACATGTCATACAGCCTCATAACTACATATGTGCGATGATTTAATAGCGTTTTTACGAGATGGAAAAAAATATTGTAATTCGGACCATACGGCTTTGATATTGTTCCATATGTAAGGGGAGGACCGTAAGCTATAATAGAATCTTGCTTGATTTGTAAATATCGTAAAATTAATTAAAAACCTAATTTCGTTTTCTATAACCTATTCTGCAATAGATGAGAGTAAAGTGTTGGGACACGCTTTGGCGTGTTTTTCCCCCCTCTCTTTTAAATGACAACGATACATGTATAAAGCAAATCCGTTATTTACCGATGCTTGATTTCAATCTTATAGAAGAAAGAAGTTTTGATAATTGTTGAATAAAGAAATATGCCTGTCCTTTTTTCCATCCGTGAATTTAGTCCGCCCCCTTCCCCATGATTTTAAAAGTACCTGTATGTATTGATGCTGATCATTGGTGGCTGCCGCCCAGCCTCCTATTTCCGTGATTCCTTTTATAACCTCCTCCTTCGTATCCAGGTACCCCCGTTCTGCTCCGTACACGTGTTTTGAGTCTTTTTTTCCGTATTCGCTGGAAGCACTCAAGTTACTACTTTTGGCTATAGATTGCTTACATATTTCTAGAGTTGAAACATGATAAAGAATTAGCCTGAATGAGAAAGATTTCTATGAAATGATTGGTGAAAATGAATCATTGTTTGGTGTATGTAGACATCCTTACCTGTACTTTTCACAGATATTATGACTGAAAAATAATAAGTAATGTAAAATGTTTATTTAAAAAAATACTTGTTAAATAATAATACAAATATTTTGAATCTCATGATGTTAAATATGTACCTCCAGACAAGCAGATGAGTAGGATTCCGTGGAGTTCAATCATAGTTAGACATCGGCAGTATCATCGTGTTCCTCAAACTCGTGTGATTGTCTGCAAGAGGCGGACGGACAATTTTGTGTATCTGTGGCAGGGGGTCCTCACATCACCTAGACAATAATCCCTCAACTCAATTATCCCTGCTGTCAAATGAGAAGCCTGTTTGTTTAGCAGGAGATAACGAAAGTTTATTCGGCTTTGGGTAATCATTGAACAATTAATTCTCTCTTTTTTATTTGGAAGTGGACATATTGTATATAATTTCCCCCAAAATAAATCGCTATGTTCTATGAATAAACTGTTTCCTGAGTTATTTTACATTAAATATGTTTTATAATAGGAATTCATAGGAAGCGGTTTGTTGGACTTCATTCAATCCTTTCTATTACTTTTCAGTAAGGTCATCCGAGATAATTGCGTTGGTCCGTGGAACCATGCAGGTATTTAGAAGGTTCCATCCAATTTCAGTAGGTTCCCACAAGAATATGGATCTCACCTGCTAGAAATAATATATGCGCTTTGTAGTTTATGTACTAATGCAAAATACATTGCATATAATTTTTCATTACCGTACCAATGTCAGCACATATTTTTTCATAACCGACTGTAATTGTGAAGCAATCCATACCATACTGGTCCCGGCTGCGACGGTCATAAATACCTAAATGTTGGTAGCTCTGTAAAATAAGAATTAACACAGAGGTGACAAGAATTTTAATTGTCTCGTCAAAAAATCCGGAAAAACTCCATTAGCAAGGTATTGTAAATATTGAAGAGGCTTTTATCGTCGTCTTTCTCCAAGTTTCGTAACAAACGACAAAGTAAGGACACATGTTCAAACATCCATCACTCAGACAACTCTTTAATCCCAAATAAGCCCTCCAATGCAATAACTTGATCAAACAGCAGTCAATTTGTACACCAACACCTAGTTTGGACAGAGTTAATGCATGGAAATGCAGAAATGTGTTCAAAATTTAGACGGAAAATTAGCAATTGAATACTTGTACCCATACAATATGGATGATTTGGGTACATTCCAGTGCATAAAAAATCAACGTGAATTTATTTAATTTGAAAATATGGAAAAACAGTGATAAAGGAGATAAGGAGGGGAGACAGTCGCCCAGGGACACCTCTCCTAGACACGTGTGATTCGGTACACGGACAGAAAGTCACAGGACATAAAGTCACAAAATCAGTAGGACAAAACGTCACAGGACGAAAAGTCACAATGATGACTTTTGATTAGATAGGATAAAAAGTCACAAAATCGGTAGGATAAGTCACAAAAATGACTTAGCAAATAAGACCCCATATATACTTTTAAGTTAACAGTAACAGGTCTGAGGTGGTACCCAAATGCTCACTAAAGCTGTTATTCAGACACCAGGCATTTCTTTCAGTGGATGGGAGGTAGGAGGGAATGTATGTCATCATTCTTATTGGTGTTCGTTTTGCCACATTTAGCACTTTCAGAACATTATTAGATAATAAGAAATGAAAAATCATTAACTTGTTTATATAGCAAGTATTATATGACAGTTCACTGACCTCTTGTTTTGACAATAATCTGGAGTGAAAGGAAGTCTGGACCATAATTCTGCCATCAGATTTTGTTTTGATAATCATTAATATGTAGTATACTAGACCGAATGATCACAAAGCTTATTTTTATTTCGTCTCAATAAAAAAATCTCTTTTTAAAACCCAAATATTTTACAATAAATATGCTATTTTATAATTGTTATCAAAATCTAAAGTTTGAAATTAATATAGATTCTCATAAAAGATATAAATTTTGCATATATATTTTCTTAAACTTACAAAAAAAAACACAGATATGTTTTCAAATATATATCAAAATCAATAAATTTTTTTATTTTCTTATAAACTGACTACAGTTGTGTGCTTCTGTTATGGAATTTTGGAGTGGTATTTTCTTTTAACCGATATTAGTAAGTACAAAAAGCATCGTTTTACTAAATTTGAAGCCCTTTGAACACCGATCTTGGTGACTCTCCATATGAGTGAAAAATTACAGAGAGAGAGAGAGAGAGAGAGAGAGACGTTAAACAAGATACAATCAATCCAATAAATCAAGTATATATAGAAATGACCAACGACATGAACAATATTGTCAGACCTGTCCTTTGCTCAGGACAAACATATAAATTTTGCAGAAGTATATGTTAAAAAAAAAAAAAAAAGGAAAGAAAAAAAAAATAGCACTAAATATATAAACTACATACATTTATGGCAAGCCCTTTTACTATTTATTCAGAAAATAAAATATCTCTTTAAATTAAAGAGATATCTCTTAATTCTAATAGACAACTCTCTAAAAAGAGATAACTCTTTCACTTAGAGAGATATCTCTTTCACTTAGCGATATCTCTTTTACTTTTAGAGATATTTCTTACACTTAAAGCTGTATGGTCCGAATTACAATATTTTTTTCGATCTCGTAAAAACGCTATTAAATCATCGCACGTATGTAGTTATGAGGCTGTTCGACATGCCATACATTATTTCACCTGTTTTAACCAAAATTATTTGATTTTAAATCGATGTTTTGTCGATATCCTATAATGGACCCCAATGGAAATAAGCCTGTTGGCTTTTTTGGGTTATCCAAAATAAAGGGCAGTATTTATGTTATGTTTATTGAGTGAGCCTAGTGCTGGGACAATTTTAAAGTCCAATCTGTGACTGTAAATGCAAAATGTGATATTATTTATAGAATGTGTTATTTTATGTGATATTGTGTCATGTCAATTGTGATCTTTGTCTAACGCGCCTTTATCTGAATAAACATAATAATAACCCTGCCATTTCAAGTGACAGTCACGTGACCAGTTCAAATTTTCAGATCATCGGTGGTCTTATCTGTGTAAAGCTGTGTATTTTGTTTCAACAGTACCGTGCCATAAGCTTAATAGAAATAAAAATATCAAATACCTCTTGGTAATTCGTTGTTTTACGCTCTTTCAGCCTTAAAACTAGACAGTTGCGTATGAGTTAATACATCATGTTGGGATTCCCCTGACGCGCGTGGGTCTATTTATAGACGTCTATTATGGGATGATTTATATATGTACCACACTATATTTACTTACTAAATAATATTCTCACTGTTTTCTTTTACATGCAGATATTTTCAAGCATGTAATTAAGGGAAAATTAATAACTTTATAAAGTAATTAATCTGCTTGAAAGTAATTATGTACAAAAATAATACATGAACATCGGGACATCCGGTTAAAAAGAGATATCTCTTTCACTTTGAGAGATATCTCTTATACTTTAAGCGATATCCATTTCAATTAGAGAGATATCTCTTTCACTCAAAGTATAAGAGATATCTCGATATCTTTAATCGTTTTTAAAAAAGCACCAAAAATATCCAACGACATGAACAATGAAACATCTCCAATTTTTGGTACAATCCCTCCCTTCCTCAGGACAAGGGAGCTAGTTACAAATGGAAAATAAACAAATTCATGAACAAAAAGATGACGACCTCTAAGCCAAACTAACTCGAACTAGTGTCCAAAATAATAATCTGGATGAACAAGGAGTGGCGGGGACGGGGACCAGACTACGCTTACCCGTTGTTTGTATGTAGGAATGAGAGTACCAAACCCCCGTATGCGTAACCCGGACGCAGTTTACCCCAAGATTGAGCGGAGGTATAAATATCTAGGTCAATCTTACTAAAGTACAGACCTATATTATTATATATAATAATATAGGTCTGTACTTTAGTCAGATTGATGTCTAGGTGTTGCGTGATTGGCTAATATCAAGAGTGAAATTATTTGGAATTGAAAGAAATATTATAAAGGTTCAAATTAATTGTCGGGATGAAAAATTATCGCACAAAATCGAGAAATGACTGAGGAAATTACCATGGTAGGGGTGTGCTTAAAATGAAGTGTGTAATTTACTGCAGATTGCTATGTGTTTTAAAAAAGTACAAATATGGCCTATAAAAGGCACGGGACCCTATATAATTTTTGTCATTTTTTATCAACACTTGGAATGAACTTTGAAATGTTTGCGGTCATTTATTTAAAATCGATATAGTTAATTAGTGAGATGGCCAAAGGTTAACATTGAGGTCTATGGGAAATGAATTGGTACTCTTTTCCCTGTAGCACCAATCAGCGGGGAACCAGTTTAGTGGCATGGCTGCGTCAAACCTAAAACGTAAATATAGGTAGTGATTGTTCCTTCACCAAACGCTCCGCATAAAGAATTGAGAATCACAGGTCTTTCGTATATGACCTTGGCGCGTTAAAGATGACCTTGAAATTTCCCGGCGCTTTGAACTTGCTTTTAAAGAAGGATAACTCTGTAGCGGTCAGCCGGGTTCCATCGCCGGTGTCCAGATAGCTCAGTTGGTAGAGCACCTGACTAGAGATTCAGGGGCCCGGGTTCGAATCCCGGTCTGGTCCGTTGCATTTTCTCCCTTCCTGTTACATTTGGTGCCGTTGACCACCCCTGGTCTTGCAGGTGAAGGTCCTGTCAGGGGCGAGAAGAATCTGGGTTATGTGTCTTCGAGGGCGAAGACTGTTCAAGGAGGGAGGAATGTAGTAATTAGGGCTATATGGACCGTGGATATCGGCCTTGATAGCTCAGTGGTTAGAACACCTGACTAGAGAATTCAGTGGGCCGGGTTCGAGTTCCGGTCTGGTCCGTTGCATTTTCTCCCTTCCTGTTACATTTGGTGCCGTAGACCAGCCCCTGGAACTGACAGGTGAAAATGCCTGCCAGGGGATAAAGATCCTGGGTTGATGTCGTCAGGTGTGAAGACATTTAAGGAGGGAGGAATGTAGCGGTCAGCCAGGTTCGATCGCCGATGGCCAGATAGCTCAGTTGGTAGAGCACCTGACTAGAGATTCAGTGGGCCGGGTTCGAGTTCCGGTCTGGTCCGTTGCATTTTCTCCCTTCCTGTTACAACTCGTTCTACTAGTTGAATAAAAAAACCCAACAATCTCTACTACAAGTGAGTGTAAGGAACGATAACTCTGGGTAGAGATTGAAAAAGTTGTCTATCATTCATTTATTTCTATTGTAACAATTAAGCTGTTCGACGACTCCCGATTAGTTTACCGGGTATCTTTTATCTACTTAAGAAATGAAACTTATAATTCTTTGATGCATGTATCAAACGAAACATTGGACGCAAAATTTCATCAATGCGCGTAGCGCATTGATGAAAAAGTTTTCCGTCCAATGTTTCGTTTGATACATGCATCAAACAAATAATTATAAGTTTTATTTCTTATCATTTTTTAATTATGTTTTTTGAAATGGCGCGTAGGAATACATATATGTAAGAATGAAACAACAACAAAACGGCATGGCTGTGCGTTTAGGTCAGGGACCGTTACTGTGCAGATTTAAATGGATTATACGCCAAATTAAAGGTGCAGTGGTTAAAAGCTGAGTTAAATATAAAGGAAGATAACAAGTGGTGACTGGATTTATGCTGTATTGTGTTGGAAGAGACGTTGAACACTGGTTGTGTCATTGCACAGGAGTTGGCAATTTTATCAATAAAGTAGAAATATATGAGAAATGGGCATAGATACTACCACTGAGCTTCGCGTAGCGTAGCGAGCGAAGCGACAGGAATGCAACGCAATTTCGGCAAAATCTGCTCCGGTGCTATGTTGCGTGAAAAAGACAGCAGTACCCGGTTATAAATAACATCAGTCGATGTGTCCCACCCGATTTCGAAAAAATTCACTCGCCATATTACTATCTTTTTTTATTAATATTTAGTAAATTTCTATGGGTTGGCGCGATAAAGAATTAGTCTCACTGCACTACGTCCCACCTCAAACTGAAAAAAAAAGCAGGGGACGTTGACATCTGAGCGACTCGGGTGATATATGGGGAAAAGAAAGTTGATAAACTGTACTACCAAGAATTTTGCAATCAATAAAGATTTCTATCTATTAAAAACTTTTGTTATGTGTGATGTAAAATTACAACAATATCTAGGCCATCACATGCCGTGATTATCCGGAATTTCGAATTTCTCAGTGTCAACTTTGATTTCACTGCGATAGTTCAGCAGCAAATGGCATGACGTCACACAAAACTTATGGCGAGTGAATTTTTTCGAAAGTATGTTTATTTTGGATTTTAGAGTAATTGACGGCAATTAAAAGGGTGACCGATCCAGAAATCAGGTGGGACACATCGACTGATGTTATTTATAACCGGGTACTGCAGTCTTTTTCACGCAACATAGCACCGGAGCAGATTTTGCCGAAATCGCGTTGCATGTCGCTCGCTACGCTCGCGAAGCTCAGTGGTAGTATTTATGCCCATTTCTCATATATTTCTACTTTATTGATAAAATTGCCGACTCCTGTGGTCATTGGAATGCAACTCGGCTCCATTTCAATATCGAGTAAAAAGTTCAACACCTTTTCATCTTAAACGCACGTACTCGTTGACTGAGCCCCATATAACACAGTTCAATTTCATTAATATTTACCGGATCAGAAGTCGCCACTTGCTCCGTCATGTTATCGATCTCGTAAAGCAGACGATTCATACCGGGAACTCTACTTCTACCAGTAAGTGGTCTACGTCATCAAGTTGACTATTCTGTCACGTCATCGCTTATGTATGTTCTTTCTTTAAATTAATTTGTATTTTATTCATATCTTTAGTTGTGCTTATTTTTGATAGCAATGAAAAATAAAAATCAAACGAATGCATGTCGTTCTATAAATGCTTGTGTGGAAATCCCGTTCTGTAAATAGCGCTAGAATTAGAACGGGGAAGACGCATTCCAGAGAAAAGTAGTCCCGCGTGCTTAGTGCAGATGAACTCCGAACGAAAAATCAAACGATTTTTTTTTATTTATTAAACTGCGTCAAAAAACATACACTTGTATTTTGACTTCATAGACACTTTAAAAGTACTTATAGGCCCTAAGCAAGCGATATGACCCACATTTCACTGGTTAAAAAAATGGAATATATTATAGTACAACTTGATCAATAATGTAGCCTTTGTTTACTTCCGGTAATGGTAAGAGGAAGCCGAGCACCTGACTGAAATCAAAGATCAGAGACAGCGCGAGTTGAACCCCAAGAATTCGGCATTTGTCAAGAAATATGCTACAATACATACATATCAGGTTATTTAAATGTTAAAAATGGTAGATTGACTCAGTGCTAGTGAATCAAGATGTCTATAATACAAGTAACCGGCTCAGGGGGGAGTGTCTTGTCGGATAGGACCCCGTTTTATGGAGGTAGAGTACCACAAGAAATCAGTATCCTCATCAAACCATTGGCAAAATGTGATAAAGAAACCATTGGAAAGATTCTACAATGTGAGTATCATTTATGAATTGATGTAAATGTTCGCAGACATCATCATCATTCAGCTGATCATGATAATTATCATCAACAGTCATGGGTTTGTTCTTAATTCACTTCTGCTTATATCCATAATATGATAGTATGGTGCAACAATATGGCATTTGCTACTGTGTTCAATATCTGTTACATTTTGTACGTAATTTGGAAGGGTCACATGGACTTGCCTGATATTCAAGTTCAGTTTATTCACTCAAACCATGTAATGGTACATGAGG
Source organism: Ostrea edulis (assembly GCF_947568905.1). Taxonomy (NCBI): domain Eukaryota; kingdom Metazoa; phylum Mollusca; class Bivalvia; order Ostreida; family Ostreidae; genus Ostrea; species Ostrea edulis. Next base: position 95,939,769 of record NC_079165.1, on the reverse strand, counting down.
AACTTGCATATCATTACAACTATACACTTGTCATAGGTTATATAAGTATGTGAAATTTAAAACATTTAAAAATGCAATTAAAACTCAGAAACACAGCATTCTCAAGGTTCAAACACATTGCACAGAAAAATCTCATCCAGTTTTATCCCTCCAACTCGCTCTTTCTAAATGTATTGTAACAAAACTGAGATCATTACGTATCTTTCTGTGTACATTTTTTTCAGTGATTGTGTCTTCAATGGAAGGCAAATCTGTGAGTCATGAACAGTTTAAACAACTCTCAAATGACACTTTAACTGACGAAATGGTTAGTGTGATATACAGTGGATTATACTCCTTGCTGAAACGTGCAATACGATTACCTCTTACATCACTGAAACCAGAGGTAAGTCCTCACAAAGTTGTATTATACAAAGTGATGAAACCAGAGGTAAGTCCTCACAAACTTGTATTACATAAAGTGATGAAACCAGTGGTAAATCCTCACAAAGTTGTATTATACAAAGTGATGAAACCAGAGGTAAGTCCTCACAAACTTGTATTACATAAAGTGATGAAACCAGAGGTAAGTCCTCACAAACTTGTATTACATAAAGTGATGAAACCAGAGGTAAACAGTGCTCCCACTGGAGCAAAATTCCCTTTCGCCACTTTTTCTCATGCTTTACAATTATTTCCATCATATTATTTCATTCATTACACTGATTTTAGCATTTTGAATCAGTTACATTACTTAATCATATCCAGCTACCATACCTAAACACTTCTTTCTGAAATAATAAGAAGTTGATTTGTTTGATAAATTCTATTATGGAAATAAAAAATCAGATAATAAATCATATAACTATAAACTTCATGATGCTACACCCCTTAGTGAAAACATTGTGTACATTGCCCGAAATGCAGATGTCACAAAACATCAAGCCCAATATAGAATCTTATCTCAACCAATCCCTATTAGATTTCCGTTTTGGTATGGAAGATTTTGCAATTTGGTCAGAATCAGATGTTTGAGCAGGTGGGGTTGACTGTAAAGCCAAACAGAGATATTTTTTTGAAATTTAGACTGACTAGGGTCAGAAGCTACAAGTTTAGTGTCAAAATAGAATGGGTGCATAGCCTTATGAGATTAGCATTTTTATACTGTTGTGCACCGAACTTCAAAGAAAATTATTTATCAAAATTGCTATGTCCATATCAATGGTGACCGACCACATTGTTTATGAAATATTCGAACTAAAATCAAACACATCAAAATCAAAATCTTGTAATCAACGAGCTTGGTCGCAAAAACAAACAATTGATGTATATACATTATACACAATAATACGGCCAATTTAATTACGTCGGTTCTGTGGTTAAGAATTGACATTAATGTGGAGATGATAACACGATAATGAATAAGACTTTAAATAAATGTTAAACAATTGACCACAGCAGGGTACACAGCTGTCCGATGTACTTTATTACATGATCACCGACTTTTTTGCAGCCATATATTAACCGAGGCTATTATATGGTCTTCGTGACCAGCTCTGTGTGCACTGGAGCAACGCGAGATTTCCAGTCACACGCATTGACTGAATATTTTGACTGCATAAACAAACAGGCGACAATGTGTCACTGACAAAGGAAAATACAAGACAGATTTTAAAATACAAATTATTGCAAAAAGGGATTTTCGTCACTTTATTTTTTTTTCGCCATTTTTGAAAAAAAATTCGCCATTGGAGGTAAATCCTCACAAACTTGTATTACATAAAACGATGAAACCATTGGTAAATCACCACAAACTTGTATTACATAAAGCGATGAAAAAAATCATACTTCAGTCATGTGTCAGTGGTAATGTTTAATGGAGGTATTTGAGTTCATACAGTTAATGTGGTTGGTTCTTGTATTATTCTCTTAAGGAATGAATTTAGTAGTATGTTACTTGTATAATAAAGTTGCATTTTGGGTATAATATACCAAAATGGTCATAAGTTGGGGTTTTGACAAATAGTGCACGACCCATAATATGCAAGAAATGTAGCATTATGGATAATATTTTTTTCAAAATATTAAACTACATGGGGCTAATCCTGTTTTGGGGTCCAAACTCTGTGATACTATAAATATGTTGATGGTATCACAGGGTTTGGGCTCAAAATTGGAACACAATAATATACTTTGCTACTAAATTTATTCTTTATGAATTAGTTGATCATGTGATAAATATGTTTCTAATATTGTTTTAGGAACGAATTTTAAAGTAAAATGTCAAGTGTTTAAAATTATGATGTCACAATGCTTTACCATAGCAAGTTGTGTTATTGAAAATAAAGTATGTTGCTCAGCCAATCAAATTGCATGTTATATAAAAAGTTGAATTATTATAGGATTATCATATAGTTAGCAAAAAACAATGAAAAATAAAAACAATTTTGAACTCAATGCAACAGTCAATTTGCATTTTAGTTAAACATAAGGTTTGTTACAATAATGTTAAAGCAAGTAAAATGATAAATAAGTAGACTTACAGTTACTTTGTGTAAACTTTGAAAACAAATAATTGTCTTTAAAAAATGTTAGTATGATAAATAGCAATGGATACTATAGTAACCTAATAAGAACATTGACTAGTGGAAAAAGTTTCACAAAATTAAAGAATAACCACAAACAACCACAAAATTAGATTCCTTGGAAATTAGCCGAGGCATCAGAAGAAGAGAGATGAAAGAGAGAGACATTGAATAC
>NC_079165.1:95929530-95932030 GCF_947568905.1 Ostrea edulis | reverse complement strand
CCAAATGAAACCCCGGGAATCATTTCTAATTCACTTGAAACGTAAGATGATTAAAATGATATTCTCTCATAGTGTTGGTTGTTAACTTTCACATTTTTATGCTCTCCGAAAAATTTCGAGGGAACATATAATCAGTCTTGTCTGCCTGTCCTCCCGAGCTCACATCTCCTAAACCTTTCATCAGAAATTGATATGATTGGTCACAAATGTTCCTTTTGACAAAGACATGTGGATCAAGGTCTTTCAAGATCATTTTAGAAAGGTCAAGGTCACTCAGAACATATTAAACTTCCTTATTTCAACAGTTTTTGATATGAAAGTTCCCTCCCAAACCTTTCATCAGAAATTGATCATAATTTATCACAAATATTCCTTGGGACAGGGAACTTTTGGACCAAGGTCAATTTGGATAGGTCAAGGTCACTCAGAACATATATCTTATATAAGTATAAGGTTCCTCATTTGAACAGATGTTGATCATATATCACACAAATAGGTAACAGGCAAATGGCTTTCCGACTAAGGTCACTCAAGGTCATTTTGGAAAGGTCAAAATACTTGGAACATATACCTTATATGACGAAAATGTTCCTGAAATGTTGAAATTATGACCCTCTATGGGGTCAGTAGAATTTTTTAGTGGGTATTTAGGTCGCTACCCTTTCATCTTGTCATGACTGTGTTTGTGTTTATTGTCATTGCATTATCATGCATCTCTTAGTTATTTACAAAATAAATTTTTGAAAATATGTGAGGGTATGGCTGGCATACTTTTCATGAAACGCTAACATGCTTTATGATGAAGTATACTGACATAAAGCATTGCAGTTCATAGCCTCATGTATTTTTTATAATGAAATTTAGTTTTTTATTTACATTCTTCTTTCATTTTTGTCAGAACTCCCAGCTGTTAAAATAAATGTACTTATTATAATGTAACTAGCTGTAGTTAATGTTGTAAACTTTCTTTCTTTTTTGAATTTCCTTCTTTATAAACTGTCTTACTGTTATGCCCTCTGGGCCCAAAATTGGAATAAACTTATCTTATCTTATGGGTTCTTAGAATTTTAATTGTATCTAATCTCAATTTTTTTAAAGCAAATACCAGTACTAGAAGTCGGAAAATGAATAAATGTGAAAAAAAAAATATCAACACCAAAAGTCCAAACATTTCTATGCATTCAAAACATTTTTTAAGAAATATAATTAATGTTCATACTGTAGCATTTTTTGGTGATAGAAAGTCATTTTATAGAAATATATGGTGTACAAAGTGTAATATAAAGACAAAAAAAATGGCACCATATATTGTAAACAGGCGATTGCACTCCCGAAAGCTATAATAAAATATAATGAATAATAGTAAACTATGGTACAAGTCACTTACCCCATATAATACTGTTGGTTATGCGCTCCCTCGTGTCATTATGACCACGCCCATCGGGTATCTGCACATAACCAACAGTATTATATGGGGTAACTACTACATACACAAGGGTGATTCAAAGGTTCCCGTTATGTTATATACATTTTGTGATATGACTTGAACACAACTCAGGTTTACCTGTATTTAGGCTAGCACCACACCAGACTAAATTCACTTATGATTTAAACTCTAATAGTATCACAACAAAGTGAATTCCCTATTGTGAAAACATTGCATTTCTCTTCTAATTCACCAATAATGCAAATGGAAAAAGTGTGCAGCAAATTCCCTCTCGAATGAAAAGCTATAAAGTTTTTTACATACCAAAGAAGACATTTTCTCTTCAATCACCCCTATGGTCATCCTTAATCTGCTTAATTTTCTTTTTAAAAAAGGGTTCATTATTTTAACGAAGTTCTGGGGGGTATATAGGAATCACTCTGTCTGTCTGTCCGTCCGTCTGTCTGTCTGTGCAGATTCGTGTCCGGGCCATAACTTCTTTGTTCTTTGACTTAGGCATACCATATTTGGCACACAGGTAGATCACCATGAGACGATGTGTCGAGTACCTTCATGACCTCTATATGTCCTTGACCCTTGACCTCAAGGTCAAAATTAAAGGTTTTTTTTTTTTTACAATGGATTCGTGTCCGGGCCATAACTTCTTTGTTCTTTGACATATATAGGCATATCATATTTGACACATGAGTGTATCACCATGAGACAATGTGTCATGTACCTTCATGACCTCCATATGACCTTGACCTCAAGGTCAAAATTAAAGGTTTTTACAATGGATTCGTGTCAGGGCCATGACTTCTTTGTTTTTTGACATAGGCATATCATATTTGACACATGAGTGTATCACCATGAGACGATGTGTCGAGTACCTTCATGACCTCTATATGACCTTGAACTTTGACCTGAAGGTCAAAATTGATTCTAGGGTTTTGACAGTCATACCATAAGACATGGGTGTATCACCATGAGACTATGTGTCATGTACATTCATGACCTCTTTATGACCTTGACCTTTGATCTCAAGGTAAAAATTATAGGTTTATGCCATGGATT
>NC_079165.1:95902030-95922030 GCF_947568905.1 Ostrea edulis | reverse complement strand
GAAAATAAAGTCTGTAAAAAAAAAATTGAAATGATTTCCAAAGTTATTATTTATTTTTATTTTTTTGGTCAACAATGTCATCATCATCGGCATTTTGATTAACGTGCATCTTCCACAGCAGTGAGCTCCCTTCCACGACTTTTATTTTGTAATCGCGATTAGTAGCAATTAGCATCGTAGACCTCTGAACAACTAATTGATCATCGGCGACTATTGGTTCATAACTAAGAAGAAATGCATTTTTATTCATATTTCTAGTTAAAAATAAACAAAAATGAATCTAGATGGCAAAATTTATTTTGATCAGTATAATAAAAATCATTTGTTTGATTTCTTGTGCATTTGGTATCCCACACATAAACTTTCCATAGAAGTTATGTAACATCACGTGCGATTGACTGAAAACAAGTTCGTAAACACGTGTGGAGACACTGGTGTGTACACGTGTTTAGACAGTTACGAGTGTGTTGACATTAATAGTGATAATTAATAACATCAAATTGTAATATATTTTCAAAACACCAGCCTATCCTCAAATCTCTTATTATTGGCAATTTCATTGTAAAAGCCAGCTGCATAGGAGAACCGCCAGTAGTCTCACTTATGAAATGAGATGGACAATATAATAACTATATATAAAAAGATTATATTGTGATCCAAAATATGTGATGTTTCCCCAGATTTCTTTAAGATTTTGATATTATCAAATCATAAACAAAGCTGGGTAAATGTAAGATGTTTTGGACTACAAATTCTAACCCTTACAATCCCTTCCTTAATGTAATAATCCCTCACTCCCTGAATTACTCAATCCCTTCCTTAATGTAATAATCCCTCACTCCCTGAATTACTCACCAGGGTTTGGATTGTTCTTTACAATAACTGTTGCATGTCAGAAAATAGAAGTGTCAGTAGCTACATGCAAGTCAATCCATACTGATGTTCTCACAGGTGACAGGTATGTGTTTCTTGGAACGCTCTTGTTCAATTTTTGTCAAGGGCAGGTAACTTACAAAAAAATATACATGTCTTGAGTGAAAGGTTTACAATCTTTTAATCTGAACAATTAAGTTTAACCGAAACTGCTTCACGAGAACTGTTTTTAATATTTGATATTGTAAAATTTATTCTTTTCTATAGCAATATTCAAATTTGTACAAATAACCTTTGACTGTACCTTAATTCGCATAAGTTTTCTCATTTTCTGTAGTGTATCAGAGGGTTGATCCAAAAGTGTGAGGACTTTTCTTCTAGAATTTTATTGAAATGAAGCAGTGGCATATAAAATACAAAGTTACTGTATCTAACATGACTAGACAATTTTGAAACTTAATGATAACATTTAATGTCTGAGAGACAAACTGCTTGAAAATTAAATGTTTGCAAAATCTTGGGGAGTCTTTGGCATGGCATCTGTTATAAGAACACCGTGTCACATTCAGCTGCTTTGTCGTAAAACCTCTCTGAAATACTGGATCATCTTCTCCATCTCTGCCTCAGAAAGGAGTCTAGACACTCATCTTCTCCATTTCTTCCTTACAAAGGAATCTAGACAGTTTTCTTCAAGTAAATTTCAAAATGAGCCCTCTGTTTCATATGAACTCCCAGTTTCTGCAACAATCTCATGCATAGTGCAGCGGCAGTCCAAATCCATTCATACACTCACTCCTTCAGCAAGGAATTTATGTCTTAAACCCACAAGCCATTCAGATCATATATCATTTTCCACTAAAGTTTTTCCCTCCTTAAATCTCTTGTACCATTTGGAACATAGTTCCTTATTGCATTCTTGTTTCTGGCCGAGTCATCAATTTATGCATCCAAATGGGAATCTAGGTTAGAATAGGTCATCAGAACTTAATTACTTGTCGTAAGAGGCGACTGAATGGGGCGGTCTTTCGAATGAGACTGCAAAAACCAAGGCCTCGTGTCACAGCAGGTAGGGCATGATAAAGATCCCTCCCTGCTCAAAAACTGTAAGCGCCAAGGATGGGCCTAAATTTTGGAGTCCTTCACCAGCAATGGTGACGTCTCCATATGAGTGAAAGATTCTTGAGAGGGACGTTAAACAATATACAACCAACCAACCCAAGATTTTCACAACTTTTAGAATAACTGATCAATTTTTGGCGTTTTCTAATGATGTCATTATCATATAGAATATCTAAATAATCAGTAAAATTGAATCATGAACAGCTGTTGTTTTTTTTTATATAAAGTTCTAACAAGAAGGTTTCATATCATATTTCATGTATTTTTCTCTTCTATTTAAAAAATTTATATATAAAGTATCCCCACTTTTCACAACACCCGTTTCTATGGCAACTGTCAAATCAGTACTGTCGGAAGAACATTTCATGCATAAATTCACAGTTAAATATTATCATGTATAATTTTGAATTTTATTTACTGAAAAATAATTTTTAAAAAAACTTATACTGGAACTCCATGAACATTGGATCAACCCTTGTATGAGTTGTTGATATAATTTTGCTGCTATGGAAATTCACAGACATGTAATCTAAAGCTAGCTAGATGACCCCTATCGATTTTCAGGTCAAAAGTTCAAACATCACAGAGCTGCTTTCTAGCATGCATACAACACATGAAATAAAAACTGCTAACTGAAGAACTCTAGCACCCTGAGATATCCAAATTCCATTGGTGGTTTTGGTCAGGGCTAGTGGATATCATCCATATGTAGTGTAGATCTGTTGAAATCATGACCCCAGAGCATTGGCAGGGCTGCAAGTGGAGTTTTAGGTTTTTTAAAAAGAATCTTGCTTTTAAGAACTATATATTATGTACAATTTTTCAAAATACTTTGCAAGCATGTTGATGTAGTAATAATGGCTAGATTTATAATTGATTACCCGGTTTTAGGATGGGACCACGGTATAGGGGTTCATTAATTGGTTCATTAATTGCTATTTTGAATTAACAGGTTAATTTTATTGAGCAATGTGATTTTTTTAAATTGATGTGTTCAAATTAAGTGTTTTGATTTTTAGCTCACCTGAGCCATTAAGTGAGCTTTTCTGTTAAAATTTGTCTGTCGACGCTGTCGTAAACTCTTTACATTTTTATCTTCTTCTCCAGAACTAGGCCTGAAATGATTCACTGAAATATCAATAACGTTTGAGTCAATGTTCGATTCATTGCTTCGATTTTCGGTTCGATACATTTATTACAAACACATTCAGTAAAATACATCAGTCTCAGCCTGTACTTTTTTTTTCCTGCATGGGGGACAGAATAGCATCAAATAACGTTTACATTGAGTCTGATGAAAATAATAATGAACTTTATCGGTTTGAACTACAGAGCCAACAGGCATCTTACCGTTTGGCAGTTTGGAAACATTTTGCTTTTAAAATTCTGATTGTGAATTAATTGTGGTAATTAATGTTTTCTTTGATGGTATTATTGATTTTTAGCTCACCTGAACCGAAGGTTCAAGTGAGCTTTTCGGTGATCACATTTTGTCCGTCGTCCATCTGTCCGTCCGTCTGTCTGTCCATCTGTATACTTTTCACATTTGTTGCAACTGGACCAATTTCAACCAAACTTGGCCAAAAACATCCTTGGGTGAAGGGCTTTAAAGTTTGTTCAAATGAAGGGCCATGTCCCTTTCAATGGGGAGATAATCACAAAAATGCAAAAATAGGGTGGGGTCATTTAAAAATCTTCTTCTCAAGAACCACTGGGCCAGAAGAACTGAAATTTACCTGAAAGCTTCCTGACATATTGCAGATTCAAGTTTGTTCAAATTATGGCCCCCGGGTGTAGGATGGGGCCACAAGGGGGGATCAAAGTTTTACATACAAATATACAGTGGAACCCCGTTATTACGTTTTCCATTTTGTCACGATAAAATAACGTAATACCGGGGGCAACGTAATAAATGTTCCCAGTGAAATCCGTTAAAAATATCGTTTGGAAATTGTATATCGTCCGTTGGTACTCCGTGAAGGGGTGTGTGAATATATCTTTACTGTTTCTTTGTTTAAAAGACTATGATACTTTGTTTTATTTACATCTTATCTTTAATGTCCGTAATTCTTCATGTTCTTATCCCTTTTCTTTATTTCTGGTGTAGGATTCATAAGGATGTTTTGATAAACGTTGCTTTTCTGCATTCGTTTGGACCGCCATTTTGTTCAACTTTGAAACAATGCGTTCATGTAAATTTCTCTCAATAACTCGTTCCGGTTCGTATTCAACACTCGTATTAAAAAATAACAAAACATCATTTTTATTAAGTTCGCTGATTACACAATACACAACACAATAAAAAAAAAATCCCCATCCAAAAAACAAAACTATTGACACAAAACGCATACGATACCCAACACTTACACACTTTTCTCACCAACGATAAACACGGAGAACAATTTAAGCGCAATCCACATAAAAAAATATAATGATGCACGAAGATTTCATTTACAACGCTAAATGATGGCACTAAAATCACGTGCGCATCAAGGGATTTTAGAATATTCACAGAGGTAAATGCCGTGCACGAATCGACCGATAACACAGGACAGTTTGATTTGTGTATGTATGGACGAGATTTACGAACACCCAAGCTGCATGTCCAAACAATGGACAATTTTTTAATTGAACACCTTTAGTCACCTATGTCCAAGAAGTTACCCAAGCGGTTTTAACATTGCTACCATAAATCTTGTCTTTCATGTTTGGTACCAAAGCTGTCCGTAAATAGAGTTTTAATAGCGAAGGTAATCACACTATGCTGAACACGCAGGTAGTTGAGAAATTATTTCTTTGATTATCAAAATATGAAAAATGAAGTTTATTTCATAGAGTACAATTTCTAAATAAACATTATTTAATTGTTTATCACTGGCTTCGATACGGAGTATTCACCTGTATTGATGTCGCTAGATCTATCGAAGCGTAATCAGTCAAGCGTCTCTAATCCCCAAACAGACCAGGAAATTTGCGTGGTGACTGCCTCAGGCAGTCAAGGTGTGAATGGCTTATTATTTTGAGTATCACTATTGAATAATTAGGGGTTTATTACGTTTTCGTGGGAATTTTTACAACGTAATACCGAGTCCCGGCATCTTAGGACAACGTAATAATGAGGTCTATTTTATATAGGTTTGTTAAGAAATGGTTTTGTGCTTTGAAATTCCAACGTAATATGCGGACTAACGTATTAAAGGGGGAACGTAATAACGGGGTTCCACTGTATAGGGGAAAACTTTAAAAAATTTCTTCTCAAGAACCACTAAGCCAGAAAAGCTGAGATTTACATGAAAGCTTCCAGACATAATGCAGATTCAAGTTTGTTCAAATCATGGGCCCCGGGGGTTGGATGGGGCCACAATAGGGGATCAAACTTTTACATACAAATATATAGGAAAAATCTTCTCAAGAACCACTGAGCCAGAAAAGCTGATTTTTACATGAAAATTTTCTGACATAGTGCAGATTCAAGTTTGTTCAAATCATGGTCCCTGGAGTAGGATGGGGCCACAAGGGTGGATCAAAGTTTTACATACAAATATATAGGGAAAAACTTTAAAAATCTTCTTCTCAAGAACCACTAAGCCAGAAAAGCTGAGATTTACATGAAAGCTTCCTGACATAATTCAGATTCAAGTTTGTTCAAATCATGGCCCCCCGGGGGTAGGATGGGGCCACGGGGGGGGGGGGGGGGATCAAAGTTTTACATATTAATATATAAGGAAAAACTTTAATAAAATCTTCTTCTCAAGAACCACTAAGCCAGAAAAGCTGAGATTTACATGAAAACTTCCCGACATAATGCAGATTCAAGTTTGTTCAAATCATGGGCCCCAGGGGTTGGATGGGGCCACAATAGGGGATCAAAGTTTTACATACAAATATATAGGAAAAATCTTTTAAAATCTTCTTCTCGAGAACCACTAAGCCAGAAAAGCTGATTTTTACATGAAAATTTTGACATCGTGCAGATTCAAGTTTGTTCAAATCATGGCCCCTGGGGGTAGGATGGGGCCACAGGGGGATCAAAGTTTTACATACAAATATATAGGGAAAATCTTTAAATATTTTCTTCTCAAGAACCATTGGGCCAAAGAAGTTGACATTTACATGAAAGCTTTTTGACGTAGTGTAGATTCAAGTTTCAAAAATCGTGACCTCCAGGGGTAGTTGGGGCCATCATAGGGACTAAAGTTTTACATGCAAATATATATGGAAAGTCTTTAGATATGGACCAAGGTGACTCAGGTGAGCGATGTGGCCCATGGGCCTCGTTTCTGTAAATTGTATTGTATTGAAAGTATTGAATCGTGAAGGAGGCATATCGATCGTTTCAGCCCTATCCAGAACCACAGGGCCAATTTCAACCAAACTTGGCACTAAGCATCCTTTGGTGAAGGGATTCAAGTTTGTTCAAATGAAGGGTCATGCCCCCTTCAAAGGGGAGATAATCACAAAAATGCAAAAATAGGGTGATGTCATTTAAAAATCTTCTTTTCAAGAACCACTGGGCCACAAAAACTGAAATTTACATGAATTTAGCTTCCTGACATAGTGGAGATTCAAGTTTGTAAAAATCATGACCTGTGGGATTAGGGTGGGGCCACAGTAGGGGGATCAAAGTTTAACATGCGAATGTATAGGGAACAAAACTTGGTACAGAGCATCCTTAGATGTTTGTTGATATGAAAGACCATACCTGTCTACAAGGGCATATGATAATTAATGAATTTGTAGTCAAATTTAATAATTAAGGTTGATAATTAATGAATTTTTAGTTGTTACCTTTGAAAAGTTTATTTTTAACCTAGCTGCGTGTACATGCATTGATAGTTTTGCTCAAGCTTGTTTATTGCTAGGAACTGCTTCTCTGGTGAGCGATGTGATCCATGGGCCTTTTGTTTTTCGTGTGTTAACTTGAAAGTAAATTTTATCTAGATCAAGTTTACTGCATCAAATGCATTGACATACATAGTGCTTTAGTTAGTGACTGGTATTTACAACCTCATATAAAGAAAATATCATGATACTTGTAGGTATTAAGTCATAAAAATGTATTTCAGTTCATTCATTGAATTATTTCTGTACTGCATGTATCGATTTGTTCAGGATTACGAATATGAAAATAGCTAAGATCTGATGGTCATACATGTTTAGGATTTGATGTTTTACATGTGAAACTGCAACTGCATGCTCAAGTGAGCTATGTGAACCATGGACACCTTGTATAAATTGAAGGTCACATGACTTTCTATTGTCCAACCAATAACTTAGAGAAACTTTTGCTAGATTAGGATTAAATTTCATATACTATATATATATTACCCCAGGTTGTTATTGCTTTTATATCCCCCAAAATACAAACACCTTAGATATTGATTCATTTTATCTATAGTTTTTGTAAGCATAAGTTTTTTTTTCTGTCAGATTGAATTGTCAGTGTTTTTATCAAGAAATATATTACAGTGAAACAGCATATGTGCGCATCACTGACAAAAATATAAAAAACATAATTGTCTTCTTATATTAATTATAGTTCAGAATTGTCACAAATTGACTTTCAAGACTTGAAGAGTACCTGTCAACATAACAATGAAAATCCCCCCTTACCAAATACCTTTCTGAGGTGAAGAGTTCATTTTCTCTGTGTAATCAGATGAATTATGAGAAGCTTTGTCTTGGCTACATCAATAAGGATTTAATATACAGACTTGTTTTTACCTGTGGTGCTGTAGTTTGATCTGGTCAGTGCATGATATGAGACTTCTACATGTGACAATGACCTTTATTGCCTTCTTATAAAACGGTTACACAACAGCTGATTTTATACAGAAAAACAAATTATTAGCATGAGGCTACTTACACAAGAACACAATTATAATTGTGTTCAAATCTTCATTTTATATTGTAAATATTTTGCTTTGAAAATTGTTGTTCACAATAAGTGATTCACAGTGATAAATATGAGGTACGCAGGGATGCTAGCGAACATAAATTCTCACACTCTAATAAGAAAAGATTTTTATTCTCTTGCAATGATCGAGCTTTAGAGGAGATATAGTCATACAGTAAATATGTAGTATGTATACATTAGTCATACTGATAAAAATAAATCAGTGATCTTTTTAATATTTGCATCGACAAAAGAACATTTTAAGTTGTAGCATAATTATGCAAAATTCATTGTGCATGGGTGGAGGACAGGGTATACATGCATCTTACTGCACTGAATGAGAACCTTCGCGAACTTACTTACACCAAAGGGAACAGGTATGTAGGCAGAGCCTAATCTAAACAGATGTTATTTACCTGGAGTGGCCAGGGTTTACCAAGATGTTAATTGGTATATCTCATGGCACTCAAAGAAATACACAGAGACAGAACATGGTAGAAATCTACCTGTCCCTGCTTTTTTTAAAATATAGTTTTGATATACACAGGACCTGTCTCAGGGACCTCTGCAGAGTTTCCATGGTCATAGTGTTTGAATAATGGTTATATTCCGAAGGGTAGCTGACACACAGTCTACACCCACCCTCTCTTTCTCTCTCTTACTCTCTGAGTCATTGACTCAATGAATAATTCCTGTTATAAATATAGAAATATCATAAATTGATGACAAATTATTTCAATAAGTTACAAATTTTAGAAATTATTGTGCAAATTATTGTTTGATTTCTGATTATGTAATTTACAATGCATGTATATAGAGGGGAAAAAACTACAATTATATTGAAATTGCATTGTTCAGGGGTCTTTTTAAAAACAATTGAATTTCCAGAAAATAGCAATTTTGGACAGGTCAATGCTATCAAAACTCAGGTATACTGGGCTTCCTCAAGATCTAAAGAATGTATGTAGGTACTGGCTGTTATTGTTATCAAAACACCTCTCTGGGGTAGCTCCAGACCACAGTGACTGCAGATGTCACTCCCCCTGAGATCTATTGTTAAATGTTTGATTGACAAGCACCTTACAATTTGTGGGTGTTAACTTAGAATTGGGTCTTTAAATATCTTAAAGATATAAGACCATGGGAATCTTTCTTTGCAACAAAAAGGTAAATTTTGTCAAAATGATATAATGAAATTTAATGTTGTCCAGTGATACAAGTTTTGCTCATTGGTTACATGTACCTACCCTACGTATTTCAAACTTAGAAATCTCATTTCATGTATAATCAGAATGTGGACAATAGGCCTCATGTTGTTAAATCAGAAAGGTATATTGTTATATTGGTTTGTAACAATTCATTGTGTCAGCACAAGACAATGAATGGCTTCACCCACTTTTTAGCTCTTCTGAGCAGAAGGTTCAAAGAGCTAATCATATGGCCATATGTCTAGCGTGCGGTGTGCGTCAACTTTTTGGAAAAAGGGCTATATCTTAAGAACCCCTTGGCCAATTCTTGTCAAATATGTCACAGGGTATCCTTGGCCCAAAGGCTTTTATTTGTACTAAAACTAGGGTTGTGACCATTTAACAAGGGGAGATAATTAGGAAAATGCAAACAAAAGTAGTGGTTGCTAAAAAATCTTTTTCTCAAGAACCACTGGGCAAATTATCACCAAACTTATGCATAAGGATGAGGATAGGTTGTAGATAAAAAAAAAAATTCAAGGCATCATCCTCAGAGGCAAAGGGTGTGGTCTCAAGGTCACTTCAAAGTTGACCTTAAATTTTGTTTTGTTAAAACTTTGATATTTTGCTTAGTATAAGGACTAGGATCATCAAATTTTGTCAGTTGATGCATCTTAGGACCTAATATAATGTTGTCTCAAAAGTAGGTCATGGTGACCTACTTTTTGAATTTCGCAGGTAATTATTATTAAATGGATTTTGATGCATATCTTGAACACTTTTGAGCCTATGATCATCAAAAGTTGTCAGTTGATGGATCATGGGACCTTGAACTGCGTCATGTGAAAATTATGTCACCATGACCTACTTTCTGAATTTTATGGCTAATCATTTATGAATACATTTTAGGTTGTTATTTCAGATACCGAGAGGTTTAGAATCATCAAACTTTGTAAGATGATGCGTCTAGAGGCCTCAAAACATATTTATCAAAAAAAGTAGGTCACAGTGACCTACTTTTTGAATTTTGCAGACATTCAAATTTCACATTTTCAATTTTAGATGCATATTTTGGACACTATGAAAGCTAGGATCATCAAACTTTGTCAGTTGATGCATCTTGAGTCTTCATAGTTTGTTAACCAAAAAGTAGGTCACGGTCTACTTTTGGAATTTGACGGCTATATTTTAATATTTCAGATACTATTTGACTTACAATTATCAAACTTTGTCTGTTGATGCATGTTGAGTCTTCAGAGTGTGTCGACCAAAAAGTAGGTCACTGTGACCTACTTTTGGAATTTGACGTTTATATCTGAATATTTCAGATACTATTTGACTTCAATTATCAAACTTTGTCAGTTGATGCATCTTGAGTCTTTGGAGTGTTATCGGTCGATCAAAAAGTAGGTCACATGGCCTTCTTTTGGAATTTGACGGCTATATTTTAATACTATTTGACTTGTCAGTTGATGCATCTTGAGTCTTCAGTGTGTCGACCAAAAGTAGGTCACTGCGACCTACTTTTGGACAGTTACATTTAAATTTTAAAGTACTGTTTGACTTAACATCATCAAACTTTGTTAATTGATGAATCTTGGTTAGTGAGAATTTTTGCCTCCTCTACAATGTATCAGAAGAGCGATTCTAGGCCCTTGGCGTCTTGTAATTGTATATTATCTTATACTCTTTCATGTTTAGGATCCATATTTTCAGCATAACTATGATACTTCTAATATTTGTCCTTTGCAGGAGGTCACGTATAGAACAAGAGATTTTGGCCAGCAGACCAAGATTACCTAAGCTGGATCAACTCAAGTGGAGAGTTGATGTTGCCATTTCCACAAGGCATGCAAATACCAAGTTTTTATCACTATACGATAACGAAGAATAAGCCTATATTGTGAATATGACTGCTTATTATAAAATTATATTTCTTACCCATGAATGCAGCCCTTCACCGGTAGTGGTGACGTCTCCATATGAGTGAAATTTTCTCGAGAGGGATGTTAAACAATATTTAATCAATCAATAAACATAAGGAATATGGTCACATACTAGTGTACTAGTCATCTCTCCTCATGTCTTTTACTGAGGCAGATTTTTTTTACAAGTTGGAAACCGCCACGGTGGTCTAGAGGTGGTGCGTTTGCCCAGCATGTGGAAGGTCAGGGTTCAAATCCCGGCTGCGACAGACCTAAGTCGTTAAAACAAGTAGTGACAGTTCCATCTCCAAACGCTCAGCATCAGGTGTGAATGTCACGGGTTCTCAGAGATGACCTTAAAAACAAGATACAATCAATGCAAGTTGAAGGGGGGGGGGGGGGGGTTGCTCAAGATGTTACCCTTTCTGTCCAAAAATTAGGGTTACAGATTTCAAAATAAGAGAAAATATCCTATTTTGTTCAAGAAATTTCAACCAGGTTGGGGTGTTCCAAATACTCCCCCATCTTCGCTAGCCAAGCTAGGGTTTACGATCCGCTCTGCTTCTCTACAACCCTTGGCTGTGTTAGCACAATTTTCATGACAACAATTTCCTGCATATGATTGGATGCAGGCCAAGTCCCCTGCAGAGAGTGTGTTACGTCAGAACACATGCAAGACAAAGGAATGTGTAAACACTTAGTTATTGTCTTCAAAACGCTTCCATTTAATCAGATTTTCAGACTGAAATGAGGATTTACCTACGAAAAAAAAAGTTTATTGATTCTGAATGATTTACATACAAAACAGTGTAACTCAGTGGTTGCAGCCATTTTTATTTTAACAACACACAAAGTGTAGTTGAAAAACGCAATTTCATTGGTTGAACATAATGTAAACCATGCAAACAGTTTGTTTTCTTTATCCGCTAGAGGACGCCACTAAAAGTTACAAAAATCGTCCTAACGCAGCCAAGGGCTGTAGAGAAGCGGAGCAGATCATAAACTCTTGGCTAGCGATGACCCTCAACCTCTGTTTTAAATGTACTGATAGATGTTTAGTTTATAGCAAACAAGCATTTCTGAGAGTAATTCATGGCAATTACATAGCCCCCTACCAGCAGAATTTCTTTTGATGAGAATGCAAACTTAATGCATACAATTTTTTTAAAAAAATTCAATCTAAATATATAAATCAAAATATCTCTAGGTGGAAATATTTTATATGTCCAAGGGTCATTACTTGGCAAAAAAGAAATAGACTGAAACAGAATTTGAACTTGATCTGTAACTTGTCATGATAAAGCAATACACCAAATATCAATTGAATATCTAGAAGCAATACTAAAAAAAGACTAGACTAAGTGTATTTGCATTTATTTTCTAAGTCCAAGGGCTGTAACTAATCAAGTAATCAATGGACCAGAATAAAATTCAAATGTCTTGATAAAGCAGTATACCAAATAACAAAGGAATATCTGCAAGCATAATGAATTAAATGCAGAAAACTGATTTACCAGTCTAACATACAGATGCATGGACAGACAGGGAGCAAACCTAAAGTCCCCTTCAGCTCCACCGGTAGGGGGACTAGAAATTTAATTTGTGTCACTGTGTGGACTGTCCAAAAGGTTGCAATGGACTATGTCTGTATTCAGAACATGCCCACACATATATATATAAGAGATTTACATCAGGTGTTTATCATGTACTCAGTAGATAATAAGCAAAGTCTTGAAATTTTTATACCCCCCGCAAACGAAGTTTGGGGTGGTATACTGGAATCACTTTGTCCGTCCGTCTGTCCGTCCGTCCGTTTGTCTGTAGACGCAATTTGTCCGAAGTTTATTTCTAATACCACTGGACATATTTCATTCAAACTTTATGCACATCTTCTATATATTATGTAGTTGTGCATCTCCTATTTTCATTGAAATATTTTAACAGTTATAGAAGTTACACACATTTTCTTTTCATTTTGGGGGTTGCGCACTTTGTCCAGAGTTTAATTCTAATACCGTTGAACAGATTTGATTCAAACTTTATTCTCATCTTATATATATAATGTAGTTGTGCATCTTCTATTTTCATTGAAATATTTTAACAGTTATGGAAGTTACGGACATTTTCTGGTTTGGTTGTACTTGTAGTAATAGACACAATTTGTCCAGAGTTTATTTGTAGAATATACACTTCTGCATTCACATTGATTGCCCTGTAGATAATGTGAAAATATCCAATGTGCTTGCATTAAATATTTCCCATCATCTTATATGCCCCGCGGGGGGTATTAGTCCCATTAGGACAGTTCTAGTTTATTTTACTGTTTGTTTAAGTAGTTCCCAATTGCAATGATGACATCAAAATTACAGTGACTGCCACTGCATGAACACAAGATACATTAGAGAAAAATGATTTTAACTGTCATTTTTCATTAGTACAATGATTTATATTAAAGAAACTATTAGATTTTGAATACAAAAATTATACTCATATTTCCTCCTTCACTGAATTTTGAGGAATTGTCACATAGTCTATTCTATGTTCAGAATATACATGTAAGAATTGTACATAAATTATTTTTAGTACATTTGCATTGTTTTATTAGCTTTCTTTATAGTAATTGAAATTGGATTGATAAAAATGAGTGTCAATGAACTTTTGAGACAACCTTTTTGTATATAGCATGTGAGTGTTATTCCTCTCTGTTTCAGTGTTCTAAACCGAGTACTAGAGCCCACCATTTTGATGGAAATGAAACTAAGCAATGGAAAGATACATTTATTTGAGGTATGCAGTATACTATGTAGATAGATTATATAGTACTAATAATGTAGATAGATTATATAGTACTAATAATGTAGATAGATTATATAGTACTAATAATGTAGATAGATGTATAGTACTAATAATTTAGATAGATATATACATGTAGTACTAATAATTTAGATAGTTATATAGTACTAATAATGTAGATAGATATATAGTACTAATAATGTAGATATATAGTACTATTAATAATGTAGATAGATATATAGTACTAATAATGTAACTGATATATTCTCAACAATACTTAGCCATGATTAAAAACAAAAACAAACACCACAAATACACTTTGGAGTCTCCAGCAAGTGTCCGAACATGAAAGGAATTCGTTCTCACGTTCCTAAAGAAGCCATATCTGTTGTGTTTGGTTTACACTATACCCTTGATCTATTATTGGCGATTATTGATATGACTTTTTCACCCTTCTTTTACTTAAACAATTATTGCCTCTTAATTACCCTTGTCCTATAACTGACACTATGTTTACTTAGTGGCATACGCCCTGAGAAAACCGTGTCGACGGGGTACCATTAATTTCATAAACATAATGGAGAAGTAATATAGTCAAGAATTATAGACTCTTGCAGTCTAATTAAACTATATCTGAATGGTATAAAATCTTTTATCAAATATATTTTAGACAGCACAAATGAATATTTTAATACTAAATCGGGTTTGCAATTCTGTTTTACCGATTAACAAAAGATTCACAGTAAGTCAAGTTATTGAGAAAATAAGTTAGTAATTTAGAAAATAAATAATATACTCTTAAGATAAATGAAATTATTAAAATATGTAAATTCTTGTTTTTTTATGCATAATATTAGAATACATAAATAATATAATATGTCCAGTCGACGATAATTATGATTCGGAGTACAGAGTTGTTTAAAAAACATTATGCCATCCAGAAAAATACCAATCCTCTTAGGACATGCCTATAAGTCGGACATAGATTGGACCAAAATTTAACTCCCAAGAATCCGACTTATAGGCGAGTATATACGTTAACAAAATTGTGAATTTCACAATGCCAGAGTTTTGACTTGGCCCAAAATAGCCATATAGTGTTAATATGACATGATTATCATTATATTTTGTTATACACCATAATTTTTGTCCTATATAAAACTAATATGATACAGAACCAACATATTTTTTAAAACTGTTAAATCAACTCTCACACTAATAGTCTGTTGACTGGTCAACATTTTTCGAACTGTTGACCAGGCAATAGTCAGCTCTACTAATTTCTATTGGCTCTAAGTCATGTAATTCTTGTTCTTCTGCATTAATGCATATTGTTTACGCAATGACAAGGTTCACTGATTTAACTGATGATGAAATTCAGAGTAAATTAGATGTAAAGGAGAGCAGAAACACAAAAATACATAATTATTTTAAATTTGGATATTGTGTATGTTTTCTTTTAAACTAATGATATGGTGATGATCGAATGTATATGCAATCTCACTGTCCTGTTAAAGGTTCAAAGTCAACAAACCATGAGCATCTAGATATTAAAAACAACTTTAAAGAACAATGGTTGGTTGGTTGTATAATTTAACATCCCTCTTGAGAATTTTTATGCCCCCCCAAAATCGAAGATCGGGGAGGGGGGGGGGGGGGGGGGGCATATTGTTTTTGTCCTGTCTGTCATTCTGTAATTTTGTCATTCTGTCTAAAACTTTAACCTTGCAAATAACTTTTGAACAGTAAGTGCTAGAGCTTTGATATTTCACATGAATATTCCTTGTGACAGGACCTTTCTGTGGGTACCAACATTTTCTACCCTGTTACCTTGACCTTGGTGTTTGACCTACTTTTTGAAAACTATAACCTTGCAAATAACTTTTGAACATGAAGTGCTAGAGCTTTGATATTTCACATGAGTAATCCTTGTGATTAGACCTTTTCGTGGGTACCAACATTTTCTACCCTGTGACCTTGACCTTGGAGTTTTACCTACTTTTTGAAAACTTTAACCTTGCAAATAACTTTTGAACAGTAACTCATGAGCAAGTGCTAGAGCTTTGATATTTCACATGAGTATTTCTTGTGACAAGACCTTTCCTCGGGTACCAAAATGTTTGACCCTGTGACCTTGGAGGTTGACCTACTTTTAAAAAAATTGACATTGGTCATAACTTTTAAATGGTAAATTTATATTACAGCTTTCATATTGCACAATTGAGCATTTCTTGTGACAAGATCTTTCTACAAGTACCAAGATATTTGTCCTTGTGACATTGACCATCTTTGGAATTGGCCATTATTGGGGGCATTTGTGTTCACAAACACATCTTGTTCACTCATGGAGATGTCACCTGCAAAATTTAGATCTTTGCTTGGGTCTTATGGCCTTTGAGCAGGAAAGGATCTTTATCTTGCCATGCACACTTGCTGTGACATGGGACCTTGGTTTTTGCGGTCTCATCTGAAGGACCACCACATTTAGTCGCCTCTTACAACAAGCAAGGGGTACTGAGCCCTACTCTAATCCGGATCCCATGGGACTAAAAGAATGAAAGTGTATAACAAAACAGTTATAGACTGTGTCCTCAGCAGACAACAGCTGTTTTCTTTGACCCTCAAGTACATTTGTTGCTCTCATCCTACATGCAGCTTTGGGCACCAGATCAAACAAGCTTTTCTTCTTAAACCCAGTCAATAACTGTATAATGTAAAGTCTTTCATCAGTATGGGCTTTTTCCAGGGGATTTGTGTATTAGATTAGATATGCAGAGCAGGAAAATGATTCTATTCGCAGACCTTGGTGCTAGTGGTATTTTAAACTAATATTCAGGTTACCAATAAGGCCTGTGGGTGTCTTGTTTCTTATTTGTTGGATCTCAGCCAATCAGAAAGCTCAGAATTATTCCATCATATAATAAAAGATAATGTGTATAGTCATGCATTGTCTCTTCCTGGTAATAATTAAGTTCCAAAACAAAATAAATGGTTAATATCTCTGTTGGAATAACAGACCTTAGTAATATGATCCTGCTGACACCTGTAGATTATTTACAGTCAACAAGTGATTATTGTATAACAAACATTTGAGAGGTAAACTTGGTCATCTCTGTGTTTGTGTCTTTCGGGTTCAGTTATTCATCAAGTTCATTAAATATTGCACATACTGGTTGTAACAATTCATATAATGCATACATGAACATGTTCCTTGTTAATGGATTGATGAAATAACATTTTGCAGGAGGTGCAATGAATGATTTTAATATTGTCAGGCATTAATTCTGATACACACAGCAACTAATTTAGACAAGTATTGAATAATACATTCTCATTCTAGTACCCAAGGTCTTGCATAATGAATCACACATAAAGTGAATTCAGAAATTGATCAGGCTTCAGAATATTACAACTAGTCAGCCATTAAGTCAGATCATGTTTACAGAAATCAATTTCCTTTGCTTTCTAAATTTCTGGAGAAAATGAGGTTATTACATAGACAATAAAAAACAAAATTACTATGGTAATGTTTTGCAGTCAGTACATATCAATATTAACTTACTAAAACCTTGAGCCTTTTATGTAATTTAAAGTTATGAAACATTTCTTATTCAGTTGCGTAATGGTAAGAACTGTAGCATTAAACATATCAGAGATACATATGTTTATGGAATTGATCACTCCCATGAAATGTACAGATTTGGAATTTATTATGTATGAGTATTGAGTATTGCTTTTTCTGTCGTCAACCAGTTAATGGATATGTACACCAATATGCAAAAGAAATGCAACCCCAATTAAATGTCGATAGTTTTTTGTATTTACATGTATAATTTATTGTTGGCAATTTTGAATTGCATGTTATACAGACATTCCCATGCGATTCATGGTAGACTGTTATACATTACATCCTCTTGTGTCCCAGAGACATCATTACATATTTACATTTCCAATCTATTTTTGCTTTTGTATCTTTACAAATTGTTATGATTGCCATTTCCTCATGAATGTGATGCAGTGGTGAACAATGCATATTACATATGGTCTATTTTTACCAAAGTGAAATGGTGCAGTTCATACACTCACATATTTTCAGAAATGAAATCTATTTCTTAAATACCTTGATTAACAGCATTTCATGTATTTCAGACCTGTTTATCAAAACATTGCTATGACATCATTACTGTGTTTGTTCAGTCTATTAAGTCCCAATATTAGCAAGCAGTCTGATATTAGGGAGCTTTAATTTGATAAAGCTTTCTCAATTCTGGTGGACAGCCTTGGGATTTAGTGTAAACTTTCAGACTGAGTGTAAACCATTTTTGGGTACTTTCTTTCTGCCTGTCCAAAACAATGTGGACATGTTACATAAATGAGTCCCAATCTTTCACCTTGTGGGACTATCACCTAGATTCCAACCTCACTTTTACTTCAAAGATTCTGGAAAAAGTGGTTAGCTAAGGATAGAACAACATCTTGTACATTATGTAACTGGCAATCGCAAAGATAGTTACCAATCAGCATACGATGGCCATCAGCTCTCTTGAAAATGTACAGTTTACATGTGATTTACTCATGTGGTATCTAAAAATAGACTATTTTGGTTTCCGATTCCAGAATACGTCACACGCTTGAGCATTAGTAGGCCTAATGGCAGATGAGGTAAACAAAGACTTGTTCAGATATAACTAGATGCAGGGTAAAATGAAAATTAGTATAGAAAACTACAAGTGAAAAATCACTAATGATATAATTATCTTTTAAATAAGTATTGTTAGATATTGAGTTAAATAAAATCAAACACAGACTGCAGTATAGTACATGTACATCATTTTCAATCAATTAAAGGTGTGACCACATATTATAATTAAAGCTCCAGTAATTAATTTATCCCATTATTTGACCACACTTTATGAGAGGGATTGCTTGAGCAGTGATCACCCCTATTATTGAATAGCTTGGACAGTGAGCATTTCTATTTCAGTTTTATGTGGGAAAATTATATGTCCATTCACCATGCTGAAGAGACAAAAAAATTAAACAAAAATAAATGAAACTCTGTAAAATTATTTTCAAAGTGGTAATAAAGTTCAAGATCGACATTCAGAAATCATTTATACATCAAAGAAACTCCTGATAGAAAATAGGTATTGAAAATTAAATATGATTTTATGAATGCAATCATAATACGCCATGCCGAATAGTTGACCAAGACAAATCTTAATTTCAATATTTGAAACTCGGTATTGTGAATGTGTTCATAATGGTAGTTTTTGTCCATGCAGTGTGACAATTTATGGGCAAAATTATGAATACACATCATTTAGTCTTCTCCTCAGAACGCAATTATAATAAAAAATGTAATGCACTATATATATATGAATAACAAACAGAAAAACTGCTATATTGTAAACAGTGGCCTGATTTCTTAGACATTGTTAGGTAGTATACAACCTAATTTCGGTAAAATGTTTTAAGGCAGAGACAAATCCCAGAACAGTGACATTGCCCATTCGATATCTGACATATTGGACTGTTTTCTACTTATTACTTACTTTCAAGATCTGTGTCATCACAAAACATGTTCAACCAAAATAAGAAACACATTTTTTTGTGTTTATATCCATATGTTTGTACATATCAGTAACTGTTTGTTAATTATTACAGAAAGTGGTAACAGTGACTTCTGTAATCACGGCAAACATTAAGAACATTGAAAATATCAGATTGATATCGTATTCAAAAATTCTTCTATGTTTCAGATTGTTGGTCTCGGGAGAGGGGGGGGGGGTGTCCTTCATTGAATGAGATATATATATATGTAAAATAATTATAAATCTTCAGCCCAGTCAAAAATATTATGACTATAACTAACACTGAACACCCACACAAATTTATGCTGATCATATTGTAAACCAATCGCTTCTCGGCTTGCCAGAAAGGCCCGAGAATGGGCGATTGGTATGACGTTGCCTCGCTTTGTTCTGGGAATTTCCATAAGCTGATTCAAGATTGAAGAAACGAACAGGCATATTTTATTTATTCAACAATTATCAAAACTTATTTCTTCTGTAAAATGAAAATCAAGCATATGAAGAAAGCAGAAGCAGAACGCTCCCTCTTTCTCATCAGATTACAAGGTTGAGACTTAGGGACATGCAAGACAAGAAATTATGCCACATATCTTGTATTGATTTTTTTGTGTAG
>NC_079165.1:95842030-95894530 GCF_947568905.1 Ostrea edulis | reverse complement strand
TACTAGTGGATTTAAAAATTCTCAGGTGAACACTGAACAGCAATCAAAACCTTTCTCTCTATCATCACAAAATAAAACCTTTCTCTCTATCATCACAAAATAAAACCTTTCTCTCTATCATCACAAAATCAAAAGTACAATGCCAACAACACAGATACAAAGGGGACAATGATTAATTTATTGGTCGTATTAATTGTAATTGTAGCCGCATCAATTCAATTGTTAATGTCATCAATTCATTTGAAAAGAGTAACAATTCAATTATATCACGCATTAACTTAGCACAAAATTAATGTTATCAACTATTCAATTAATGCGCGCAATTTAGATTTGAAGATATTATCGTTAATTATTTGAAGAGATCTGTAATTGAATTGTAAAACGCATCAAATGAATTGACGATATCTTCAAATATTTAACAGGATATCTTCAATTATTTGAGTTTGCGTTAATTTGGCGCTCGATAATTGTCATCGACAATGATATGTAAATACTTTTACGGTACATGTATATCAATTCGTCCGTCGGCACATTTTCGACAATACCAAAACGACGGTACATGTCGTCATTGACAATCCGTACCTACCTTCATTGTACCAGGGACCTATATACTAACAGCATATAGTATAGTATATTTAGTATATAGGTCCCTGATGGTACACATTGTCGTCCATTGGACGCAATAGATGGAAGCGAGTGGCAGGATAAGTATAAGTAAGATCTTTGATACGCTCCAGAAATATAACGTCACTACACAAAGAATTCCAAGAAACCTTTGGAAGACCCAGTCTCCAAAGACTACAATATACATAGATATGTATTGTCAATGAGGAACTTCAGCAGTTTTAAAATCAATTTCAGAGTTCTTAAATCATTTATTGGATAACTGATCATAAGAGACATCATTATTTAAAGAAACAGTCCTCTAGCTATGATTGGTAAAAAAAAATAAAAATCCTTAACTAATTATTGTGATAAAAGTATGCACAGTGGATGGAAGTCGGAAGTAGTGAGTTTAAGATTTTCTTTCAGAATCACGGTAGTTTTAAAAATATTTTCGTGAGGAGTATAGATAGGGCTAAATGGAAATCATTTACTGGATTCTACAATAGAACACATTTTTGGAAGGGTTTTTGTGAAGTTTTGGAATCCATTATAGCTACGATAACTAAAATTCATCCGTCCCATTGACCGGGATAAAAATGAAACGTGATTTTCAATAATTAGCCTTCACACAGTAACCTATATAATTCTTTCACCACTTCTGGTTTACTAAAAATAGAAGGATGGATGACACGCATGCTTGCTTTTACTTACCCAATACGAGTTTTCAATAAGCGTCAAGGTTTTCTTCTTAATATTAGTCCATTGTCCGATATATTCATGATAAAAATGCAGTTCTGTCGCCATTTGAAAGATCGGGGCTCCCCGAATTTCGGACCGTTTAAAATGAGTAATTTCAGGTTGTCGAATTTAACTATTTTCATCGCCAGTAATAACATGTCCAGCCGGACATGAACAAGAAAATTAAAACCTAAAGGCAGATGGGAGTCATTTCACATGAAAGTCAGAACGAAGCTTTATTCACTGAGCCACTGAGGACGATTACAACATAGGAAAAATTAAACAATAGATGTTTCATATGACAAAACTCTATACTAGACTAAGTAGTATTATATATAATTCTGATATTTAATAGTATTTTTATAATTTATTGAAAGAATTTCCCAATATATGAGTTACATATATATAGATTAGATTTAAACTAGGGTTGATAATCCGATTTTAAGTCGGTCAATGTCCTCGGTCCTCTCCACCCTTTTGGGGCCTCGGCTCCATTATACTTTTAAGGAATTTTCAGTTTCTTTATTTCCGTGAGCCATATGGCTCATTGGATTCGCATACACATGTATATACACAGGTAGTAGAGTAGATATAAAGATATAATACATACAGGAACAGTATATGGAGAGTGCATAAACTTACTTAAAGTTATATACACTTAATGTCATATTGCATAAATTTAAGTTATATATAAACACAGTATATATATCTTGCAGATATTCATAATATGTACTGTATCTGGTATATGCGGGGAAAAAATATGCTCTATGTACTAATTGATAACCGTGTCATTACGTAGTTTTGCGGCACATTTAAGATATTTACCTAAATTACTCAGTTCTTTGATGTTATTTACACTCAGAAGCCAATCAGATTGACTCAGAAGCAAATCTGATTAAAATCAGATCCTCGATCCGCTCCTCTTTTTTTTTTTTTTTTCCTTGTCGCTACGACAAGAAAAAAAAGAGGAGCGGATCGAGGATCTGATTTTAATCAGATTGACCCAGAAGCTTCGTCAATTTAAATGCACTTGGTTTTGCATAATAGAATTGTTTAATATATTTTTTTCTTAATTCATTATAAAGAGGGCATCTTAGAATGAAATGGAATTCGTCTTCAATATCATTTAAATTACAGTATTTACAAATCCTCATCTTTCTGGGAATATTATGTCTACCGGTTTCTATGCATGATGAATGTGACGAGGTTCTATAACGAGTAATAAGCTGCTTACTATACGAGTTTATTGGTTTTGTTAGATAATATTGTACACAAAAATTGTCAACTAGGTGCCGGTATAGCATACACTTTGATGAACTTTCATAACTACACATTATATTTTGTCTGTATATATCTAGCATTTTGTGTTCGATAATTTTATAAATATTTTGGTTCCTATTGTGGTCCCACAAGTAAGTTAAACCCAGATTAGACAATTCTTCTTTTATATTAGCTAACCAGTTATTATTATAAGTGAACATGTCTTCGTAACAAACCTTTAAAATACAATTGTCTGTGTTCTTCAGTTTCATCCAGTACTTTAAAATCTTTAATTTTCTCTTAATATATAAAGGTAATCTTCCTAATTCGCTGTAAACCATATTGTTACATGTCTTTCTATTTACACCCAGGACATTCTTGCAAAAATCAATGTGTACTTTTTCAACATCTGGGGCTTTATGGAATCCCCATATTTCATATCCATAGGATAATACGCTAAAAAACCG
This sequence comes from Ostrea edulis, assembly GCF_947568905.1. Taxonomy (NCBI): domain Eukaryota; kingdom Metazoa; phylum Mollusca; class Bivalvia; order Ostreida; family Ostreidae; genus Ostrea; species Ostrea edulis. The sequence continues at coordinate 95,891,459 of NC_079165.1, read as the reverse complement.
AACATTTAGTTTTGCTCAGCAGCATGCCTTTGCGTTTTCAAAAATTTCCCGTTGTAACACATAACCATTCCTAAATAATTAAATTAATTTACAATATCTAAACGAACATCATCATAATACCATTTTTCGTTGTCTTCAATTTTACTACCATTTCTAAATATCATTATTTTTGTTTTCTGCACAATAACACTCAAATCCCATTCTTTTGTGTAATTAGAAAAAGTATTTAACATCCTTTGTAAGCCAGCAGCGCTCTCGGATAACAAAACCATATCATCAACGTACATAAGAAGAAAAATATTGATTAAATGTATATCAATACTCGGGCAATCTTCTCGTATAAAGCTATTTTCAATATCGTTAATATACAATGAGAATATTATTGGTGATAGAACTTCACCTTGCATAAGGCCCGCTTCATTACAAAAGTATTCACTTAAAAAGTTGTCGTACTTTACACAAGATTTTACATTCTTATAAAGAGACTGTATAATCTTTACGGACATTAACCTGTATATAATTTATAGTTGTCCGACAGGGGACTGTCCTTTTATGATAGAGGAAAAACAGGTCGAATGAGTACATATCATGATTTAGCAGAGGTTATTACCCCCTTCAAAATTGACCCTTCTGAAATCTATTATTATCATTATCATATGCACTGGCATCTATATGGAGCGCCAAATTAACATAAACTCAAACAATTAAAGATATCTTCAATTATTTGAAGATATCATAAATTCTTCTGCGCGCATCAATTGAATTTCGTAGAAATATTGCTCGCAATAATTAATTTAGAGCTCGGTATAAATAATTTGATGATCTCTTTATTTCAATTGAAGATATCTTTAATTATTTACAATGCTTTTGTATACGGAATTACTGCGCGCATCAATTCTTTGAAAAAGAGCAACAATTCAATTAAAGAGATCATTAATTCAATTGTGGATATGTTGAAATGAAGATATCTTTAATTATATAGTTGCTCTCTCTAAAAGAATTATTGCTCTCTTCAAATGAATTAAAGATATTATAAATTCAATTATTGCTCTCTTTAATTGCTCTCATATATGGAGCGCCAAATTAACATAAACATAAACTCAAATAATTGAAGATATCACCAATTCAATTATTGCTCTCTTTAATTGAATTAATGCGCGCATTAACGTAGTTCCACACTCCTGTGACGTCATAAGATTTTGCAAAGTCAATAATTTAATGACTGGAACATAAATTTTGTTGGAGTCTTTTTCAATAGTTATTGTAAAAAATCTTGTTAGCCATAAAATATTTCAAAAGTCTTAGTTATATTTGAATAGTCAATGATGTGTTTCAAAATGTTGAATCCAAGGACAATAACTCTGTTTACATTAAATTATTTATCAAGTCCATTATGCAATAGATTTCCTATATTTTTCACAAACATTTTACCAAGGTGACAAGGAATTATTATCTGTGTCTTTTCATGAAATTACATAGAATTTTAATCCATGAGTGGTTTTGAATAGCTCAGCTGTATGGTGCCAGACTTAGGTTTTTTATGGGGGTATACATACTCTGGAAGCTATAGATTTGAAATTATTAAGGAAAGGTATGGATTTCTTTCCATAAATAAATATAACATATGTACATCTACTAATAAAAACAGAAAAAATGATATGTAAACCATGCTATAAGGAAATTGTGTCCATATTTGTTTTGTTTTTTAACATTTTGGAGAATAAGGCTAATTCAATAATTTTGCACTTATTGTACTAAAACTTGATGAACAGATTGAAAATGACATGTGTTTTAGTTATTGACATGTTTCCTGATAAATAAATGCAATTTAAATTTTTTTTTTTTAATTTTAAAATAACAACAGATAACTGTTTCCAATGAATTTCATAAAAATCTACATAGGGGTACATTACTTCAGTAGTGTCTGTAATGAAAATGAATATGGAAATCCTTAACTATTTTGCCTTTTCTCATTACTTTGAATGTTAATTTATTGATTCCAAACAAAAAAAATGCTACCTAAACCCCAAAAATCCAGGACTAAGGACCCACCAATTATTGCTCTCATCAAATAAATTAATGCGCGCTTCAGTTCAATTATTGCTCTCATCAATTGAATTAATGCGCGCATCAATTCAATTAATGAGAGCAATAATTGATTTAATGCGCGCAAATAGATTTGATGCGCGCATTAATTCAGTTATTGTTCTCTTCAATTCAATTGATGAGAGCATCAATTTAGTAGCAATATTGCTCGCAATAATTAATTTAGAGCTCGGTATAAATAATTTGATGATCTCTTTAATTCAATTGAAGATATCTTTAAATAATTTACAATGCCTTTGTATATGGAATTAATGCGCGCATGAATTATTTTAAAGAGAGCAACAATTCAATTAAAGATATCATTAATTCAATTGTGGATATGTTGAATTGAAGATATCTTTAAATATATAGTTGCTCTCTCTAAAAGAATTATTGCTCTCTTCAAATGAATTAAAGATATCATTAATTCAATTGAAGAGAGCAATAATTGAATTAATGCGCGGATTAAATCAATTATTGCTCTCATCAAATGAATTAATGTGTGCATCAATTCAATTATTGCTCTCATCAATTGATTTAATCCGTGCATTATATCAATTATTGCTCTCTTCAATTGAATTGTAGCGCGCATCAATTCAATTGTTGATATCATTAATTCATTTGAAGAGATCTTTAATTGAATTGTTGCGCGTATCAAATGAATTGATGATATCTTCAAATAATTAAATCTTCAAATAATTGAAGATATCTTTAATTATTTGAGTTTATGTTAATTTGGCGCTCCGTAGATTCAGGTGTTATAACGCGAGAGGAGGGCGTAATAATGCGAATGAAAGGTATACAAACTTATTTTAAAATATATCGACATGTTGATGTTTGAACAAGACAAGGCACTTTTAACGTTTCCATAATAACAGTATACATACGTTGGACATTATGTTAATTTATTGCGCTTTTTTATTCGCGTTATTCCGCTTTTCTTTCGCGTTAAATACGTCTTTGTTTCGCGTTATAATATTATGACGCCTTTGTTTTGCTGCATCATTGCGCCTTTACTTCGCGTTATGTCAGTATTTTGTGTTATAACGCCTTTAGAAATATTTTTCAAGTGATCCTAATTGTCTTTCGTACACATTATTATTGAATTTTGAAGCGAAATGAAATGTGGAAATAACTTCTAAAAATTACCCATTACTTAAAAGGACAGAATCACTGTGTGCTTTTTAACTTGTAGCGCTGACAATTTACCCCAAACTCATGGGGTCAATAAATGGACATGTCTTTATCATTCATCTTCAAATGTCATATTTTTAAAACAATTACCATTTTAAAAAATGTTTCATAATACAAGGGTATAAGAGTAACCTATCAGTTCAGTTGGTTAAATATGAAAAAGATTAATCTACATTAGAAGCCCACATAGTCTTATTTAACCTATACCTAATGTACGTTCACTTCGCCCAGGTACTAGTAATCGTTACAGTTATAACGATATGAATAAATAACATAAAGTTATGCAGTATCATTCAGCAATAGATAGGAACAGTTGTAACTTAACCATGAACTTTGATCATGAATGCATAGAAGTTACTTATAAAATGAAGCTTATAAAACATTATAAAACAAAGTTCCTTATGAAAGCAATTTCTTCAGCTATCTAGACCCAATTCTAATATTTTCTCTACGTTTTCGTTAAAATTTTGGTTCTATGTTTGTAAAAATATTAGACCTCTAATTAAATAAAATTGTTTTATTCATTTTCCAAATAAGATTATAAAGGGGGGGGGGGATAAATTGTTTTTTGTTCTTGGCTCGAGTCTCAGTGTAGGCATGCCTCTCGAAACTCAAGCGTAATGGATACATGTAACGATTTCTCTTTGAGACTTTCATATTTAAAAAATCATACATGGTTAATTTCCCTTCTTTATAGAGTTCTGCGTAGGTGCAAATTATGCAGTTATTATGAAAGTTTAGCACCGTTTCATAACAACCTTATTCCGACCCTATGCCCTTTCCTATTTGGCCAATCAACGCTCAGCAAGTAAGCACGTGACGTTACATAAGGTTGGTAGTATGAGTATGGCTTTTGAATGTGTATGGAGTGTGTAACTGCCTTCGCCGATGTGAAGATGGTTGACTTAGCCAAGGAGGCTTTTAATACCCAGAATTACCAACTGGCTGCAGAGATTTATGAACGTACTATTAAAGAAAACGGACCGTCATTGGATCTGTGCATGGGACTCGCGAATAGTTTCGCCTGTTGGGGACACTTTGAGAAAGCCTTTGATGCTTATGAAAGCGCTTTCAGACTTGGGAATCAAACACCATCTGCTTTAAAACACTTAGTATCTGCTTTAGTGAATGCTGTGAAACGGGACAATATCGTATCCAGTGCAAACATGAGCAAAAGTTGCATGTTCACCTGCACGATATGTAGGGGATTATTTAACGAACCTGTGACTATACCGTGTGGTCATACCTATTGTAGAAAATGTTTCGAAAGAGATGAATCTAAAACCTGTAGAACATGTGGAACTATTCATCATTTCGTTAGAACCTCCAGTTTTCAATCAAATGTGCTTTTAACGAGACTTCTGGAAAGTTGGTTTCCAAATGAAAGTAAGGCCTCACGCCTGAAGGCTGATGGAAATAGGTTTTTCGAAAGAAGACTCTTCGAAAAATCTGTTGAACTATACAGTTTGGCTATTGAGTTATGTAAGTATTGATTAAATATTTACATCATACATGTTATGAAACTCAGTTTCTCATAATATCGGAAGATGTATGTTTTATAACAAACGAACTTCCGGTTTAAATAAGGACATGTAAGTGAAAGGAACGATAACTCTGGGTAGAGATTGAGGACATAGATCTACACGAACTCGTCTACTTTCACTTTGCAAAAACATATATGTATATATATATATATACACAGAATCATGCTGAGAGTAATTAGATTCATACCTAAATACCTATGATAAGAATGTTGTGAAATATTTAGATCTATACAACACTACACTTTCAAAGTAGAGATTGTTTTACAATTCTTAAAATTTACAAGATATGCATTAGAAATACTCCTTTTTTAAAATTCAAAGTAAATGAATTTGCATTCTTTCCTATGTACAAACATTAAGGAGTAGGCCATTCTAGATGACGTGGTGCAAAGATGCATAAATACTATGAAATATAAGTGCCAAATGCTTTTATATGAAATTCTGTGTTTTAGGCGATGAAAAATACATTTTGAAATATTGATTCACAGTGCAATTATTTTTCAATTTATTTTGTTTGAGGGTTGCGTAACACTTGAGATTGCAGACATTCTGCAGGCATTCTATCACTGATACTTCACATGCCGCTCTCTTTATCAAGCAAGGGGAAATCCTATTAATTTCAGGGTCCATAGGTCAAAGCCACTATAGGGCATTGTAGATCTCCACTCTACAGGCCACATTTGTTGCTTGATTGATTTGATACTTCACATGTAGTTATGTTGAGAAAAAGTTCCAGCATTATTGATTTTAGGGTCAATAGGTCAAGGTCAGTGTGGGACTTCATAGAACAGGTTAACCGGTTGTAGGCACTCATTGCGAAGGTATACATGCCCTGCTTTATGGAAATCTTATTTAGGTACAATAATATATTGTAATTATAAATGTTATTTTCTATTACTAACTTATTGTAGAAAATCATTATTCAAACTGTGAGATATATTATATATATATATATATATATATATATATATATATATATATATATATATTTATGCATACATCTTGCTTAGAACTGAATAATTTTTTTTTTGCAGCACCTCAAGATCATCTCTTACTAAGCAACCGTTCCCATGCATTTGCTTCTCTTGATAGATTTAGGGAAGCTTTGCAAGATGCAGAGAGAGTTGTCAAACTCCGTCCTGACTGGCCTAAAGTAAGTTATCTTGTGCACTACATATATTAGGATGACTGTAATGGAAACTTGATTGGTACAGTTTGCTCTTCCATTTTTGATAAGATCATCAATAATCATATTCTTTGTTTGAAAGTAGCTTTCTAATCTGAAATAAAAATTAATATGATGGACTTGAATCTAGCTTGGACAGCTCTGTTTTTTATACGCTCGACTTTATACAGGACGTATTTATATGGTACAGCGATGTCTGTATTTCTGTCTGTTCAGGGTTTCTGTTTCTAATTTCATTTCTCTGTCACATATCAAGCTTGCTATGTAGCTTCTTCAGGGCTTGAAGCTAACTTTTGATGTCACCAGTCTAGCCAGACCGATGGGGTATAATTTCAACCAGTCGGTAGAAAAATTTACCAGTCCAACAGAGTTTTCCAGAAATGATTAAACATATTTCGTTAATGTTATTATAATGAAATAATATGCCTCAGACAATACTGTAACACTTAAATGTTAAATAATGTGGGATTTATATTTACGAAACAGATTCGTCTGATATATACAGAAGCATGCCAATGTGTGTATAAGATTTCATAATTATCTCCAAAATGATGCTTTAGAAAATTAACCTGTCCCATCGGACTGACTTAAAACAAATGTCAGTCAGTCCACCAGTCTTTTAACCAGTCACAGACTTATTCGAGCCCTGTTCTTTGTGGATCACTTTAGAACTTATTGCAATTTTGATCCATTTCAACCTCTCTTGCAGGAGTTTTGCCCCTTTATTTGAAAATTATTAATGTATGGAGGGTACATAATTTGTCTGGCTAACTCCTCCCACAATTTTCAAGTGATGACCATTTTGTGTTATAGAGTGTTTGTATGTGTATGGAAGATTTGCAGGTGGCAAGGATTTTGATTTCCTTCAATTTTTGAGAAAATTACAAGTTGTTTAACTTGTCTATTTTGAGAAAATATTGCAGAAAGAGTACATGATTTGTTCAGTTAACTCCTCCCACAGTTTCCAAGTGAGAACTTTCTTATTTTACAGAGTGTTTATATATTGGTATTGAAGATGTGCATATGTAGCAGGGATTTTGATTTGCCTCCATTTTTTTAAAAAAAAATTTTTTATTATATAGCAAATTACAGGTTATTTAGTCATTTTTGAGGAATTATTACATAGAGAGAACAGTCTATGCGAAAGACGTCGGACCTGACCGATGTGCAGTGCCTCAGGTCCGATGTGTCATTTTTTACACTGGACCGGAATGTCCGATGTCTCAGTATTCGGTTTTAAGCTTCATTATTTTGACGCGGAGTCAATTAAATGTTTGTTATAAGTAAAAAATATCACACAAATCCAAATACGTAAATGAATGTGATTAAACTGCATGGACCGTCTAAAGTATTATGCGGGAGGGATCCCTGGTATAGTAATATGATTACGGTGTGACCGTTGGGACGAGCGCAGCATATCTGAATACATTTTTAAAAAATTTATATTGAAAACAAGGAAAACTGATCTGGTTCACTGTCAATACGTAGGATTACTGTCTTGCTCTTCTCGCCAATGTAGGAACCAGTTTAGCGGGAAATGCAACGAGTGTATTGTGACGTAGCCTGGTAGTTGTGACGTGACTGTTTACATTTCTTTAGACAATATTTTAAAAAGAAAAAGAAAGGGGGAAGAATATGATTGTCATCCTTTCCTTTCAAATAAGAAAGGTTTGTAATACTTCAAAGATTTTTTTATTATTATTTTACGAATCGAACCATCCGCCATTTTGTACGAGGGACTTCTGGGATTGGCGTAAAAAAAAATTCTTGTTAGAGGTTGAGATTTAGCTCGGATTATTTCCCGCGCTCTAGTCATTAGAGCTCGCAGTACGAGCCAGCGCTCTGCGCTGGCTCGCTGCGCTCGCTATTACTAGTATAATAAATAAGATTTCCTTGGTTTTGCATTTTCACGTTTTTCTCTTTTTTATATTAGGTTTTTCGGTCTGACAAAATTTGGTTCAGTCCGGTGTGTTCATTGATTACACAGGACCGAATGTCCTGTGTGGTCCAAAAAACTTTCGTATAGACTGAGAGAACATGATTTGTCTGTTTATCCTTCCACAGTTTTCAAGTGAGATCCTTCTTATTTTATAAAGTATTTGTACGGGTATGGAAGATATGCATGTGGCAAGAATTTTTATTTTCTTAAATTTTTTTTAAAAATTACAGGTTGTTGAACTTAGTCAGTTTGAGGAAATGTTGGATAGAGAGTACATGATTTGTCTTTATTTTTCCTTCTACAGTTTTCAAGTGAGAACCTTATTTCACACAATATTTGTATGGGTATGGAAGATGTACATGTCGGAAGGATTTTGATTTTTTTCAAATTTTAAGAAAATTACAGGTTGTTGAACTAAATTTTTAGGAAATATTCATATTATACAAAGAAAGTATGTCACAGTCTGATGATGGCTGATACTAACTGAAGCAAATTATGACTTGAGAAAAGCACCCTATGTAAGCATTTTCACGGGCGTATTATGTACCTTTGCGGTACTCTTGTTTATGTTTGTAGCACTGGTTGTAGTTATGTTATGTTATTTGTTTTAAATTAAATCTTTTCTTTTTTTATGTTTCAGGGATACTTCCGTAAAGGATGTGCTCAGTTTGGCATGGATCTTTTTGAAGATGCTATTGTATCATTGCTTCAATGTTTAGCACTGGATACTGAAGTCAAGGCAGCAAAAGATTATCTTTCCAAAGTAAATTTTTTTCTTTCATCTGTTGCTTAATCTTTAAATGACAATTTGCATATAAATGCATGATTATTTTGGATTATTTTTTCAGTCTCTGCACAAAATCTTGTCGCCATTTCCCAATGATGATGTGAAAGCTTTGGCGTTGAAAAATCAGTTCAATCCTTCACTGCTGACTCAGCTGATCCGCTCCAACTTCAGCACTGCACTTCTTCTACCTCACATTACAATGGACAAGCTGGAGCAACTTCAAGGCATCATCAATGAGACCCTTTCAAGTGCCACAAACTTTGTACTGGAACAGGCTGAAGTAAAACCAAGCTTTAATAAGGTACGGTTTACAAGGTCAGCAGGTTTGTTGTACAAGCATTTTCTTGACATTGGAGAAATCAGGCAATTTGATGACATGCTGATTATACACAGAAAGAAACATGTCTGTCAAGTTTGAAAATTCAAAATCTAAAAAATGTATGTATGTTTTACTCATCTATTTATTTTACAGGATGAACAATGTTCCTCAGGACATGCTTCAAATGGTGAAGGTGAAAATACAGACTCAACAATCACACTGAAATGTATGTATAGATTTTTTGAATTTCAATCCATAAAAATCAAAGATATCATGCTGTGATTCCTTAATACTCTAGTGGACCGTCAGCAGCATCAGTTTTAATTTTTAAGGTGCATCTGAACCAAGCAGCAGAAGAGAATCGCCAATCATTTTCCTGAGAGGTGCAAGGTCAAGATCCCAGTCTCCTTATGGCAGGAACAGCGATAGTAATAGAAAGCGTGCACATGAACCAATTACTACCCAGGCTCCACTCTCACCCCAAGAGACTCCACAGAAACAGCAAAGTAGGCCTGCCAAATTCTTGCAGTAAAGCTTGAATTAAAATTTATTTTGTTTTTCCTTTCTGAGTTACCCAAAGAAATGCCCCATTTTGAAAAATAATGCCATTTCTCTCTCAAATACTTTTTTTTCAGAAGTATGAAACTTTTTCTTTGCAAGTTCACTTAAAGATTTGCTGTAGTTTACATCTTTTTTCCAAAATATTTTTTTTCCTTCCTTCCTACTTATAGGTCAAAATGATGGGTTGGGAAGGGGAAACAAACCATATTTTTATTAAGGCTCTGTATTCCAGAATTAGTTAAAGGATGAATTTTCAGCATGCAACAATTATATCTGCTTCAAGACTACCCAGTCACCTTAAATGTACTCGATATTAGTTTCCTATAAGTGAGCTTGTTGGTTGAACAGTGGTGATCATATGTAGTTAATTTCTGAGTTTGTGATTTTAGAGTCTGCAGAAAGTATACCAATGGATATTAGCGGAACTTTGCTGAATGTGGATGACTTTGAGTGCAGTCTGTGTTACCGTTTGTTGCATGAACCAGTCACCACTCCATGTGGTCATTCCTTCTGTAGACAATGCCTCGACAGAAGTCTAGATCACCAAAGTGTTTGTCCTCTATGTAAAGGCTCATTAGTAGAGGTACTTGCATTTTCAAATTTTCTGAATGTGTTCAAGTCAGTTCAAGAAGTTTAATCAAATGCTACACAACAATAATGTTACAAAAGATTTAGATACTGTAAACTTAACTTTTGTAGTATTTAGCTGAGAGACGCCAAACCAGAGACGAATCATTGGAAAATATAATTAAAACCTATTTCCCTGAAGAATATGAAGCTAGGAAAAAAGTTCATGAGGATGAGCTAGTTGAACTTGCAAAGTAAGTCCTCATGTCAAGTGAATATACACTGAGTAAGATAAAAGATTTTCTTGGATACAAAAGCTGTTGTCTTTTGATGTATAATTATAATGACAATTGTATTATCTTTGTTTTAGAATGGGAGAAGATGAGAGACATCATGTTCCTATTTTTGTATGCACAATGTCATTTCCTGGAGTATCTTGTCCTCTACATATCTTTGAGCCTCGATATCGACTTATGGTCAGGCAGTGTATGGAATCTGGAACCAGACAATTTGGAATGTGCATCTCTGCGGGGGGAGATGAGTAAGTTATCCGGCAGACATTAAAGTTTGTCACAAAATGTATTTCTTAGTGAAAAAAATAGTTGTAATCTTGTGTGATTGCAAGTGCTGTTTAAAATCATGGGAAAATGTTTGAGGTTTCAGTTTTATTGGATAATTGAAAAATGTTTAAACTGTGTCTAGGCACCAGTACACTGAATAAGATGGCAAAAGCATTGTATTTTTTTCTTTTATCACATAATCAGTATTTCTGAATTACCACTCAACTGTTATTCCCGTCAAATGTCTAAATATGGATATGAAGTGAATACAATGAAAGGAATCTAGATGTTCACGTTTATGTAATATGAAAGGCCATATTGTTTGATCAGAATCATTCATGGCATATTATATTTCATCTTTATTTTATTTTGCATATTAAAGATAAAAACAATTTATATATTAAGCCATGTTTAGATGTATTTTTTCAAATACAGAGAAAGCTTATGCAATTGCTATTGTAATCAATCTGCATTCCAGTTACTAAATATATAAATCTGAAAATTTTATGAATAGAATAAAAATTCAAAGGATTCTTTTGTGAAATTCTTTTTTGTGCTTCAAGAAATGATATTTTTGAAAATCATTATGCTGCAGAAATTTCTAGTCAAGGTGTACATCACGTTATAATGAGTCTTTATAGTAACAGGGTCGTAGATAACCACTCACCAATGTGAGTAATATTTGCTGTGGGCGATTAGAAAAATCACCTCGCCAACATGGCGACTAAATTTTTATCCTGGAACATTTCCAATTTTGATGTACTTTCCTTTTCAATAAAATGTTATACTAACTAAGATTATTCATGTTGTGTGCAAAGCAGACACTAAACATACATGTAGGTTACTTCAAGTATATATATGTGACCTAAACTAGCAGGGTACATTTACCAAAGGGGTTTCAAAACCCTAGAAGAGAAGAACCAAGAGAGACCATTAATTCCATAAATATGAGAACAAACAATCAAGATGGTTTCAGCAGAAAAGGCTTGTTAATCAGCAATGTCTGTCGGACACTGCAAGTAGAATGTTTTGTCACTAAAAATAACTCTTCTGTTCTTAGGTCTTTACTGGTAATTGATATACCATGTGGGGCTTTGATCAAATTGTGGGCCCATAATCTTTTGAAAGTCAGGGGTCCAGATGGGCCCTAAGGTTTCAAATGTTTAACCACAACCATGAGTAAGAATATTAAATGAAAAAAAAAAAGATATGAATTCTTTAAGTTTGTGATCGATCTGATTGATATTTAGAATCTGAAACTACTTAATTTAATTTCATATTAATGGAAGAAGATATTGATTTCTTTGAATGGTTAGTAAGTAAGCTAAAACCAACACCCAGTATGTAATGCAGTCATGTTGATGAGTAAGCCCTAAACAGAAACAACTCATTTGAATTATTCAATGCAGAAATAAGTGCAAGTGAAATTCTGTTTTAGAAATAATTTTAAATTGAAATTTTTTTATCATCATATTTTCTAAGGATTTGAAAGAGTTGTAAAATATATATAAGATATAAATCATGTCAAGTTATCCAAAGGTCCACTAAATGTACAGGGGCGCGTTTTACAAAAGAACTTACGACTTTCGACCAACTTTACATACTGGAATTTTCCAGTTTATTGTAAGAGCATTCGCTCTTAATGCAAAAATTTTTTACAAAATATTTAAAATTAAGCCTCAGAAAAGTTTTACTTCATTCACTTAAAGTGATAACTGTGTAATACAATTTAAGACTCGCAACTTTATCGTAAGATGTTTTGTAAAACGGGCCCCAGGTCTCTGACAGGGACGAGCTTGGAACTCGCATATATATATATTTGTTGCATGTCCTGCGCAAGCAAGTTCAAAATATGAATGCCAGATAATTTGTGTCACTAGTGTACAAGAATGGATTCTTAATCTACTAAATAAATGTTGAAGAATTGGTGACTTATTTGAATCTTATAATTCTTTTGAACAGTGACGATTTCTCGGAGTTTGGTTGTATGTTGGAGATAAGAGATGTACAGTTCTTCCCCGATGGACGGTCATTGGTTGATTGCATAGGAGGCCGAAGATTTAAAGTCCTCTCCAGAGGACACAGAGATGGATACCACACAGCCAATGTGGAGTTTCTGAGAGATGTTGCAATAGGGGAAAATGACTTGGAAGGTATTTTGTTTAACACAATTGTTATCATAATCTGATTTTAATTTGACTAATTATTAGGTAGTTGCATCATATTTATGTTTTTGTATTTGTTCACCCATTTTTAGGGATTCCTAATTTTAATAAAATGTCAGAACGTCCTCATTGTGTAAATCCTTGTAAAACTTAGGGGAAATAGATGAAGAGTTTGATGGGGGTTAAGACACACTCAAAAACAAGATAGGCTACAATTCTTTTTTTAAACACATCGTTTGATACGTTGAATTCAATCCATATTACAGCTGTAAACAAGCTTCAAGATCAAACCTACCAAGAAGTTAAATCCTGGTTCGATAACCTGCCAGGGATGCAGCGAAATCAAATCAGTCGACATTTTGGAGGTTTTCCAGCCTTTGACGCAGACTTCCAGGGAAATCCCAACAGCACTGCGTGGCTATGGAAAGTTCTACCAATACTACCTTTAGATCCCAGAATTCAGCTGACAATGTTAGCTATGACCTCCTACAAAGAAAGGCTGGAGGGTATTCTGAGAGTACTAGAATATATTAAACGAAGAAGCTCATGACTAGAACAGATAGCTCTTCATTTTATTTACATCATTCTTAATTACAGGTTTCTCGTAGGAATTGTTATAATCATTGCTTTATTAATTCAACTTGCAATCTGAACAATTTTTTCCCCATTTTTCTTTTAAATATGTTTCAGTGTCAAATGTATCTGTTTCTATGTATGTAAGTGTGTGCATGTCTGTTGATGATCTGAATTTTGTTTTCATGATTTTCAACAACCTTAGAAATGGTGCTGCTGTTGTAAATGGCGTGATGTTGAAATGAGAGAAGTAGTGTAACATATAAAATTGTTAGTTATTACATAGAAAGATATTTAAATTCATTGAAGAAAAATTAAATTGCAAAGTTTAAAAGGATGATAGTTTCTGTTTGTCATAAGTAAGCAAGCAATTTCTATTTGTCATAAGTAAGCAAACAATTTTTAGTTATCATATAATCTTTTCACCATTTAAAAAGAACTGGAAATGACATTTTTTTTGTTGGAAGTAAGGTTAAAAAAAGAAACACAACTACATATACAGTGTATAGAATGCAGTTGATTACATGTACACATTGTGTGAAAGGTTGATGTTTAAAATTTTATGTGGCAAAACTGAAAATGGAACTGATTAAAGTTGATATTTTGATGTTGTATAAAAATTACTTAGTATTACCTACATAAGAAATGCAATCTGTAATTAGTATCCATTAACTGTGATATTATACTGTAAGTACATGTAGTCATTTTAATTTATATATTTTTATAACATTTTAGTGCACTGATCATGAGGTTGTATGTAAACGGGGTTTATCATTAAAATGAAACAAATCACTAGCACCTTTGTCTGAGAGCTGGTATGCACTGAAAAATGAATAGTAATGAAAGGCATCTGATAATTTACCAGGATATGTTGCTGATAATTAAAAATTGTCAGTTTCTTCATGATTTTGGACTTTAAAACCACTTGTAAAGGCTCTTTAAACTATGCAAGAAGGTTTAAAAAAAAAAAAAAAAATACAGTATCTTGGCTGAGCATAGAAAATGCATATTGTGTATCAGCTCTATTTGTACCAAGCAACAAATGATGTTCACATGGACGTCAAAAGATGCATTAAATGTAATAGCAAGGTCAGGGATTCAAAATGGCTATTTCATTCAACTAATGACAATCTTGGAGTAAGGAAGACAATGCATATTAAGTTGTTTTCTTTAACCATAACTTTTCCCCTCGTGAATTGGATGTATGTCAATGTCTTATGATTTCCAATATTATGTTTTGAAATTATCTTCATCACATTTTTGTTCATGGATTGTCATACCATGTATGACTGGATTTTGTACATTGTTGAAATAAAGAGAGAATTAACTTCTATCAAATTTTAGTTGAGGTATACAACTTCATTGTGACCTCCTCTCGGTCAAGAAGGGCAGTTTATTGTTTTATCAAGCAAGAATGACTGAATTAGAGAGGTTCCAGGGATTGGGATTCCCTGGACCCCTTTGAGAGAAAAAGGAAATTACATAGAAAAGGCTAATTATCATTTCAAAAAGTATATACAGGAGTTCTTTGATAAACCCAGGAATAAACTTATGGAAAGTAGATAAAATCTGGCTCTGAATACTGCTTTCCGGCCGACTATCATCTAACAATTTTTCAAAGTCGCAGTAACACGTAACTAAAACCGCGAAAGTCCACGCATCCATGGTTTAAAACTTGTCAGGACATCCGGGGGATTCGCCCCTACTCCGCGCTGTAGAGCCACCTGTAACGAAGGATTCCAGTAGACTCGTTACATGTATGTCAAATAGCATTTTGTAATTCTGATCTAAAATATGGCGAACCGTACGCACATGAATTCCACGTAGTCAACTTTTTTTTTTTTTTATAATATAACCCATTGTGGAGTAATGGCGATCGTTACGTCCTATCACACAGGAAAGCGTGATTTTTCAGTATGATAAATCCAATGGTGCATGGAGTTGAGGGAAACATCGAAAATTTCATCCTGGGAAAACCTCTAACGATGGTTTTCTCGAGGTGAACATTTTCGTTGTTACTCTTCACTACATGCACTATCTATATCGCATTGTCTCTCATGTGAATTAGGTGACTCTGAGGAAAGGTTGATTTGACTATTATTTTCTAAAACCGTACGCTGTAAGAGTATTGCGAACTTAATGATTGTACATGTACAGTCACTCTTGTTCATTCGAGCATTTTAAACGGAGATCATTGAAATCAGCTTCACCGTGGTCAAACGTCATTCAGATACAACCAAGGATTCAATCGGGCTTTTAACGCAGAGTACAACCAACCCCTACGGCAATTTACTATGAACAGTAGAGATGCCCATGAGAAGGGGCAAGAGAGTGGCTCATATTTTATGCCCCCGAGATTGAAGATCGGTGGCTGGCATATTGTTTTTGTCATTCTGTCTGAAACGTTAACCTGGCTAATAACTTTTGAACAGTAAGTGCTAGAGCTTTGATATTTCACACGAGTATTCCTTGTGACAAGATTTTTCCGTGGGTACCAACATTTTCGGCCATGTGACCTTGGAGTTTGACCTACTTTTTAAAACTTTAACCTTGCTAATAACTTTTGAACAGTAAGTGCTAGAGCTTTAATATTTCACATGAGTAATCCTTGTGATAAGAATTCTCCGTGGGTACTAAACCTTTTGACCTTGGAATTTGACCTACTTTTAAAGAAATTGAAATTGGTCACAACTTCTAAATGATAAATATTAGAGCTTTCATATTGCACATGAGCATTTCTTGTGACAAGATATTTCTACTGGAACCAAGATATTTAATTGTTCTTGTGACCTTTACCATGCACTTTTGGAATTGGCCATTATCGGGGGCATTTGTGTTTCACAAACACATCTTGTTCTTTATACATTTAATTCTTAAAAATTATATAGTCTGTCAGAAGACGCAAGAAATTCTGGTTTAACAAAAGCGGGGTTAAGAATCAGATCTATGAATCTCCAGTTGTCCGTGTTTGCTCGACTCTCTATCTTGTATTGCTTGTATCATGACATGAGATTGATTACTGTTCGTTATCTTCGCCTTTCATATTGACAATTTGCGGAAATGCAGGTTTTTGATATCCTTTGGGATGTCATCTTGCGTTTTCCTTATGTTTTTAGCTCAATTGGGCCGAAGGATATTGTGGGCTTCTCTGATCAAAATTTGTCAGTTGTCTGTCGTCGTCGTTGTAAACTGTTCACATTTTCATCTTCTTCTCTAGAACCACTGGGTCAATTTCAACCAAACTTGGCATAAAGCATCATTAGGTGAAGAGCTTTCAAGTTTGTTCAAATGAAGAGCCATTCCCCCATTCAAAGGGGAGATAATCACAAAAATGCAAAATCAGGGTAGGGCCATTTAAAAATCTTCTTATAAGAACCACCGAGCCAGAGGAGCTGACATTTACATGAAAGCTTCCTGACATAGTGCAGATTCAAGTTTGTTAACATCACAGCCCCCAGGGGTAGGAAGGGACAACAATAGGGGTCATAGATTTACATACAAATATATGTAGGGAAAATCTTTGAAAATCTTCTCAAGAACCATTGGGCCAAAAGAAGTTGACGTTTACATGAAAGCTTTCTAACATAGTGCAGATTCAAGTTTGTAAAATTCGTGGCCTCCAGGGGTAGGTTGGGGCCCTAATAGGGACTACGGTTTTACATGCTCATAGATATGGAAAGTCTTCAGATATGGACTCGGGTGAGCGATGTGGGCCATGGGCCTCTTGTTAAAATTTGAATATTGAACTTCATTGTTTAATTACGAGATATATGACATAAATTATAACTGTTCCAAAGAAGAGAAGAATTCCAAGGGGGTTTAGGACTGCATTCCATGGCCACCATTTCTGAAAGCATGTAAACCATTTCGAGCGACAAATTAACATAAACTCAAATAATTGAAGATATCTTCAATTATTTGAAGATATCACCAATTCAATTATTGCTCTCTTTAATTGAATTAATGCGCGCATTAAATAAATTATTGCTCTCATTAAATGAATTAATGCGCGCTTCAATTCAATTATTGATCTCATCAATTGAATTGATGCGCGCATCAATTGAATTAATGAGAGCAATAATTGATTTAATGCACGCATTAATTCAATTATTGCTCTCTTCAATTCAATTGATGCGCGCATCAATTGAATTAATGAGAGCAATAATATATTTGAAGCGCGCATTAATTCAATTATTGCTCTTTTCAAATGAATTAAAGATATCATTAATTCAATTGAAGAGAGCATCAACTGAATTAATGAAAGCAATAATAGATTTAATGCGCGCATTAATTCAATTACTGCTCTCTTCAATTCAATTGATGAGAGCATCAATTTCGTAGAAATATTGCTCGCAATAATTAATTTAGAGCTCGGTATAAATAATTTGATGATCTCTTTATTTCAATTGAAGATATCTTTAATTATTTACAATGCTTTTGTATAAGGAATTAATGCGTGCATCAATTCTGTTAAAGAGAGCAACAATTCAGTTAAAGAGATCATTAATTCAATTGTGGATATGTTGAATTGAAGATATCTTTAATTATATAGTTGCTCTCTCTAAAAGAATTATTGCTCTCTTCAAATGAATTAAAGATAACATTAATTCCTGAAAGATCAAGTGCTAGACCCCCACCCCCTTTCACAAATTTCTGGGTCCGCCTATGTGTACATCTGTTGTATTGTCTATAAAGTACTGTCCGGTTATTATCTCATTCTATAGGTGTAGTAGTTTATTTAATTGTTTTCAATGCCATTTTATGATGCCAAATGTTCTAATCGCAATCTGATTAAAATCAGATCCTATGATCCGCTCACTTAGATCGCTACACTAGTGTAGCGATCTAAGTGAGCGGATCATAGGATCTGATTTTAATCTGGTCTAATCGTGTTCAGTTTTGAGGTAGATATTGCTCAAATGTAGACAGACTCTACGAATTTGCCAAATGACACTAACTTTAGTGACTATTGAAATTATGTTTAACATACATGGACTACGGTCACTGGGAACTCCCACTGACAGAAGAATTAATTCATTTTTGTTGTAATAATACAGCGAGATTATTCCGTGTGGTTCTTGGCACACTAATATTGACTACGGATAACTCCGTTTACCTGATCACGGCGGTTGTGACCGGTCGACAGGGGATTCTTACTCCTCCTAGGCACCTGATCCCACTTCTGGTTTGTCCAGGGGTCTGTGTTTGCCCAACTATCTATTTTGTATTGCTTATAGGAGTTATGAGATTGATCACTGTTCGTTATCTTCACCTTTCATGCTATCAGAAATATGGTGTCCATGGAATGCAATCCTAAAACCTTCTTGAAATTCTTCTACCCTATGGAACAGTTATAATTTACGTCGCATATCTTGTAATAAGTAATGAAGTTCAATATTCAAATTTTAAAAACAAGTAAAACGCAAGATGGCATCCCAAAAGTTATCAAAAACATGCATCGTTGCAAATTGTCAATGCATTAATAATCCTTTCAGAGAATGGTGACATCCAGTGTTTTATCTAATTATCATTAGTTAATCGTCTTGATATTGCAATGCTTTCTACCCGACGTTTATGATTGTACATTTGTAATGACGTCTTTTCACTGAAGTAATTTTGGTTTTTCGTTTTCTGCGAAAATGAAGAAAACGAATGACCAATACCAATTTAACGAAACGTTCTGTGTTGAAGTGTTTGGGTAAGTGGTAGGAGATCTGACCGAATGTTATATATCATCCAAACCAGTCACCTGATAGGCTATATAATTTTTCAAATTCAAATGCTTTATTGACGATTACCAAACATTATAAATCAACATCATATACTAGTATATATAACATAATACACATTCTCAGATTAACAACAATTGTCCTGATTTCTCAATTCAGTGAAAATTAGATTAAAACACTCATTCAAATATTGACAAAATGCTTTGTGAATGTTTAATTTTCAGGATTCATGAGGCTTTTTGCATTCAAATCACCCAAATGTTCTGAATATTTATTGATCGTATGTTGTACAAAATAATACGAAGTGTTTCTCATTGTCAACTTCATTCAAGCAGAATATGCAAAATTTATTAGTTCGTGGAGGTGTACAGTATCTCCCAACCTCAATACTGAGGGGATGTTCACTTAGTCTTAGTTTAGTGAGTAGAAATCTGTAAGCATTTGGTAATGTAAATTTCAAATATTCTGACAATTTCAAAACATAGTTGTATACTTGGCTATAAAATACAAGTTTTCCACAATTTGTTTGTTTGTGTTATCAAATTGATTACATATTTTATTTTCATAATAGTTTCTTAATTTGTTGCTAAATGTTTCATGGAAAATCTCTAAAGAGGAAAGTCCAATCATCTTTGCAATAATACTCAGTGATTTAGTCATGCTTGGACTAGTTTTTATATGAGATAACTTTTCATTCTCTTTGAAAGCATCAATTAACAATGGCTTGTTATTTTGGGATGAAAATTCCATATTTTTAAACCTACAGTAATGTAACGTGTAGCGGTCACCCAGCCAAGTGCTGATCACGATCGCCGTAGCTTAACTTGCACGATCAAGAAAAGTTAGCTCTCTAGCGAGGCAGTATAAATTCCCTCTTAAATACTGACCGCTACAACACCCCCCCCCCCCCCCCCATTCGGGGAAGTTTCGTCCTCTCTTAGTGTTTGACACCTGCTCAGTAACGGCATCCGCCGTTCCCGACAACCACCGTCATCCCCGGACGAATCCACGTCCGTACCCAGAGCTACGAAGAGACTTTACCTGAAGCAGGCCTCCTGCCAAACACCAGAGTCACTACGCTGCCACCAATTTGTAATGTGTATAGCGGTCACCCAGCCAAGTGCTGATCACGCTCGCCGTTGCTTAATTTGCATGATCAAGAGAGACACTCGTTTCTTTCTCTCTCTCTCTCTTAAGAGAGACACTCTACCACATCACTTGAAAAGCTAGCTCTCTAGCGAGGCAGTAACAGTAACATTTAAACATTGATTCATATATCTTAATGTCTATTAATAGGATATAGACCTAATTCCGAAAGAATTATATGTAATAAAAACAAACACGAGCCACTAAAATATTTTGCCCCTCCTCATGGGCATAGTAATTTGCAGTAGGGGTTGGTTATTAAAACACAATTGTATCCTGCATAGGAATATGTATCATAAATATGACGTTTAGACACGGTGGGCTCACTCCATGTATTTTCGTTTTAAGCTCCTAAGGTCGATTTAATCGAATCGGCCAAACACGTGGAAGAGGCCGTTGCGCAACAACTGACATGCTTATGTAACGTGAATTTTTTTTGGTGTATGAGTAATTAATGTGGTTAGACTGCAAACGTGGTATTTTTAGTATGTGGGTCAAATGCCTTGTATTAATAGTCGAGACACGAGACCTATTTTACGTCCCAATATGCATGCTCATACCAAGTACTCTAGAGCATGAAACTGTACGTAAAGTTTGCATTTATGTACTAGAATTTATGTAGATCAAGGGCGTATGGATTTCTACGAAAGCCTAGTGAGGTAAAATCAATCTAGAATGTAATAATGGAATAAAAAATCGTTAATAATGATGTAAAAAGTCAGAATTACGTCTTGCGACTGAGAAAAACTGCAATAACAAAATAAAAAGTCGTAATGATAAATAGTAACAAGACAAAACTTCGTTAATTACGAGATCAAAAGTACGCACGAGTTGATGAGAAAATGAGACAACATTTTATTATCATCATTATCATACATTTATATAGCGCTTTATCTAATCAATTTAATACGGAGGGCTTCCGTAAATCAAGACAATTGCCCTGAAGTGCTTCACATGTACGAGGGCTGTTCGATATGTAATGTGTATTGTACGATATCTCAAAGAAAAGACGCTACAGCTTCAGAAACTTAAGACTGAGGCCAGGCCTGACCAACGGAGAAGGAACAGCTGTTTATGTATAATAAATACCGAGACAGTGTACAAGCAATTGCTCAAAATGTTTCCCAAATTCAATCAAAGACAATTTGCAAACATTGTTAGTGGTGACGAAACATGGGTTCACTATTTCAAACTAGTAAGAAAAATTGGAAACAAAATATGCCTAACTAAACACGGTAGAACCACAAGCACAAAGAAGGTTCTTTATTGCATATTCTTCTCGTGTGATGGTATAGTTTTACAAATTCCGGTGTCGAAGGGCAAAAGTGTTACAGGTCGGTATTACCGAGATGTTATACTAAAAAAGCTCACGAAATATTATCATAAACGACGCCCTGTGTCAGGATTTAGGCATGTTCGTCTACTTCATGATAATGCTCCATCACATACATCTGAGCTTGTGAAGCAATTTTTGAAGGTTACTGGTATTTCAAGCAGTGCATAACTTGTTGAAAAACCTTAGCTTATTCTATACATGGGTTTGTGTTTACATACATAGAAATGTTACAGACAAAATACTGGTAAATGTATAAACATTATTTATTATATAGTCTGTATCATCTAAGCAAAACAAAAACAACTTTCAATTTTACAAACAATAAACAAGCTCTCGTTTTTATTGATTAATGATTACAGTCTAATTAGTTTATCAGATAAACATGTGTAGGCACAACAAGAATACTGTTTTCCAAACAGCAGATAACGCGTAAAAATACTGCAACATGAGCAAGTCTCTAGAACCCATTCAAATACTGATGAAGAAGACTCTTACAACGCCTCTCTAAAATTCTCTAAATATTATTTTGCTATTAAGGCAATTTAGTCTAATGCATTACGAATGCAAAACAGCTAGCATGCAAGAACAAACACCGTCTGGTTGGGAAGGGCTTTAGACAAATAGATAAATACATGTTTCCCTCAAATAAAAATAAAAGGCTAACTCTAAGATTTTGACGAAATACAAAGCCCACACTCTAGATATATACATGTACATCGTCCGTGTATTATGATCGGCAGTTGTAGTCTTTTATTTAGTCTAAATTCAGTCCAAATGCGTGTATCGGCAATAAGCTGGAGCTCAAGCCTAAAAACGTGGACAGCAGTATAAAAGACACAAAATCCAAGAATTCAAATTTTGGCACTGATTAAAATTCAATATAAATTTGGCTTGTGATCTGGTGAGACTTTGATTGAAGGCTTCATTGGGGCTTCAAAGAGTTGTATATTTGTAACACTGTTGTTAACTTCAGGAAGGGGCCCTAGCTCCCTAAAAGTTTTCTTTACTGATGAGTGGTAAAAGCTTGATCTTTCATCTAGGTTTTAAGTGTTTTACACTGACTAGCACCATCGTCGATATTTAAACTAGTCCACGTGGTGATGAGGTATACTAGACGGCCAATCAGGATGCATTAAAAAGTCACCACGTGACGGCTTGTTAATGTACCGCGTCCTTTGCATGGCATCTATTTCAGTCCGTCGTCTCATTTCTGTTGATCCAATGGCGTTTCTAGAATAACGCATCATGTTTGGCAGCTGCTCCCTATTCCGAATGGCTTCGAGTGCACGATGCAATTCTGCATTCTCTGAAATCAAATTAAAATGCCACGTAATTATTTCATAAAGCTGTAGAGCTGTTTCTTTTATACATACATGATTTAAGGCTATTCAAGATTTAACTTTGTCATCTTGATTATATGGAAAGTTTTAATATACAGAGCAAGAGGTATGAGTATCTGGTGACTTACAACCAAAGAACATTCCCGTCACTTCTACTCACATTGTAACACAAGAGAGTTATATGAATGGATGTTGAAAAAGGCCTTTTATGTGACAGCGCATTTCTAAAACGTGGCAAGTTTGACTTTCTCACCTGCCGCGCCTGCGTATTTCATCCATCGGTGTGTAGAAGCCATCGCGGTTTTGGGTCTGGTAGGTTCTTCTAAGGGTATTCCGCGCTGAAAATCAGAATAATAGAACATATAGCAGATGTGTTTGGGTTGAAAAATTTAATCATTACACAATTGCAATAATTACAATTCAATACCTCTACGTGTGGCTCTGTGATGTGTCTTCCCTTGTTTTCCTCTAAGACGTTTGGTAATTGGTACAGATCTGTTGGAGATAAAAAATTCTCGGAAGTTGACATTTTTAAAAATGATAATGGATAAAAATAAACTTGGTGAATAAGTGTTGAATTGTTTTTAATGACAAACCTTTATCGTCTGCTATCTTGGTCCATGCTTCTGCAGCCTGTGCTTCCACTGGGTCGAAATACTCCCGATATCCCTGAAGTAGACAAACATAGCAAATAACCAATCAGTTCACCATCATTTTAGACCACCTGAGTCGAATGTTCTTCAAATTCACTTTTTAGATCGAGTTTTGTTCAGTATTTGTCTATCCGTCTGCCCGACATAGCTTTTCGAATATCCAACTTCTTCTTCAAAATATGCAGATCAATTTCATTCAAAGCTTCAACGCTTTCAAACGAAAGGAAAGCTAAGTTCACTTGATACATATATGGCCCTGTTAACTTGTCCAATTTTAGCATAATCATGAAGTAAATATTCTTAAAATACGTGTAACCTATCAAACCTCTCTTAATTGGAGTTGGTATGGAGGAGCGCAGCTTACTACTTTTAAAGATCATGGTTTTCAGTAAGCTCGAACCCCATTAAAAATTCGAAAGTTCTTGGTCAACTCTTAATTGAATAGGTAAACCATTTTTACACACATTTCAGAAAGAATATGAATAAAGTACAGTGTGTGATGACATTCGTTTCCGCTCTTCTGTCTAATGAATAATCATAAAAGTCATATTTAAGAATAGAAAATAAAATACATTTTACCTGAATAATCAGTATAGAAACCACAATGAAAAGTACAGTAAACACCATGATCTTAGCACTCTGCTAATAATGGTCTTTATATATACTATGTACAGCCTTATTGACATTGCAGATTATATTTCACTATTTTTAATGTAGACCAAAATTGTTTAAATCTGCAATAAATATAACCTATTCGTTAGAATAAAATAGAAACAAGCATTCTGAGAGTATTGCATGGCAGTACAATACATAGTCGTCCCCTACCGGTTGCAAAAATTACTATACCACAACATTATTCAAAGTTCATTGTGTAGGTTATGGTAAAAGGGAAATTGGGGAACCAGGATAGGAAATCAACTACTATTTGACCAGGAAAAAAAGGAGAATTTTATAATTAGGTTTAATTAGGTCTTTAACCAAGTCAAATGACTGATCATGAATAATTTAGCTATATTGTTGCATTACTATGCTAGAAGTTTTAATGAGTGTAGTACTCTTTTCTACAGAGATAAGAAACTTGGATGTAAACTAACAATCCATGCTATTCTTCTAAGTTCAAGGGCCATTACTTAATGAAAAATCAATGGACCGAGACGAAATTCGAACTTGATCGATAACTTGTTGTGGCAAAGCAATGTACCAAATATCAATTGAATATCTGCAAGCACAACCAAAAAAGGTCTGGACAACTGATAATTCACACTATTTTTCTAAGTCCAAGGGCCATAACTAATTAAAAAATCAACGGACCGGGACCAAATTCGAACTTGATCGATTAACATGTTATGGCAAAGCAATGTACCAAATAAAAATAAATATCTGCAAGAACATAGAAAAAAAGTGAGGAAAACTGGACTGACGGACAGACAGACAGACGGACGGAGTGCAAACCTAAAGTCCTCTTCGATTTCGTCGGTAGGGGACTAATAATACCGTGATCTTGAAACTTTAACATAGACCACGAAACCAACCACGAGAAAATTCAAAGCTGTATACAGTATTTTTCCATGCTAGAAAGAGATAGTTATCAATTTAATTTTTTTTGAAAGTCCGAAGGCCCAAATAAGGTCGTATGTAATCGTAATTTTTGATAAAATCATCTTCACAACAAGAGGGTTATATTTGCCAAGAAATATACAAGCACCCTGATGTTCTCTCAAATTGCAATACACCAATAACGGGTTTTCAAAGTAATATATATGCAGGCATCTCTGAAACATGGAAAAAAAATGTAGATAATGAACAGCGACAATCTCATAAATGCCCTACAGACTACAAAATTAAGAGTAGGGTAAATTCGGACCCCGAGATACACTGGGGGTGGGATCAGGTACCTAGGAGGAGTAAGCATCACGAGCCCTATATCTTGACTAGTTGAAAGAAGTAACGTCAAAATACATATGTAAAGAACGGCCATCAATTGGTATGAAACCACAGGTATCTGAATCAGTAAAATTAGATATAAATAGAAAAAAGAAAAAAAATAATTCTATATACATGTATATATATATATATATATATATATATATATATAAATATATAAATATACAGATGCAGATTTTTCTTCTTCTTTTTCTATTTATATGTATTTACTGATTTAAAATTCAGATACATGTGATGAAACATGTCAGACAGCATTCGATCTAAGGAAATGTTGTACTTGCAAATTAGATCATTATAACAATAATGGAATCTGCGAAATGTTGACTTTAAATGAGATTATTGAAACCCCTGCAACATCAACTTATTTGTCCGTAGCCTGCCTCGATTTAAAAATTGATCATATGCAAAACATGCTTTCGTGTATCGAATCAGTTAACTGACATAAACACCATTTGCAGGTGATAGTGGAATATTGCTACATGAATATGAAGAAGTGAAGTCATCCCATTTGTTATAAAGTTGACTTGTTTGTCATTAGCGTGTATGTTTAACAAAATATCCAAATATGAAAGGAACATAAGTCCAAGAATAAGTGTTGGGCAAAACCTTGGACTCCAAAATTCATGATAAGAGGAAAGCGCGTGAGTGTGTTGTTAACTGGTAGACTTTGTAGCCCATGGGCCACTTTTTCTGACAGCAAAATGCATAATACGATGATAAATGATGAAAATTAGAATAGGAGAAAATATTGTATCCAGATTAATTTTGAGAACACTAGATAGTTTAAAATTTGGATTAAAGCATGTACATGCAATTAGATAAACTTGAAATAATCCCAGTAGTTATCTAAAGGTAGCTATCTCCCTGAAAACCGTTTTGAAGCTACATAGAAATCATTTGCTTGTTTATCTACCAGGGGCGGATCCAGGAATTGCGGTTACGGAGGGCGCCACTTTATGAGGCAGGGGGTCTGCGGGGCCCCAGTGGGTCCAGGGCGAAGCCCCCGGAAGCTCCTGGATTTTACAGGGCTTATGTCTCCTATTTAGTTATTTGTACTATTTTCTATCATTTTTTATAAGGTGAAATTAATAAAACGACGCAAATATTAGGGGTTTTTGGAAAAAAATGAAGTTATCCCATCAAAGTAATTCAAGAAATCAAGAGAGTTTGTTATTCATTTCTCCGGGAGTGGAAGAAATTATTGCTTATTATATCGTTTAATACAATACACTGATTTGGACTCAACAATCCATGATGTACTTTGCATTGTTTTTAAAATCAACAATTTGTGTTTTAATTTCAATCCCAAGGTGTAATAACTTGCATTCCCAAAGAAGAAAAAGATAGACGCTATATATAAAAAAAAAAAATGGCGACCAATATCATCATTAAATGTTGATTACAAAATTGGTTCTAGTGCCATAGCAAATCGTTTAAAGAAAGTACTAAAAAGTATCATAAGTGACTCTCAGAAGGGTTTTATAAAGGGACGGTTTATTGGTGAAAACACTCGTTTTTTTGTATGATTTGATTGACTATCTAAAAAACCAAAATTAGCCAGGATTGCTATTATTATTAGATTTTGAAAAAGCATTTGATTCATTGGAATGGGATTTTATTGTAAAGGCACCTAGATCCTTCAATTTTGGGGAATCTATTGTAAAATGGTTTCTTACTCTATGCACCTCTAGTACCAGTTGTATAATTAACAATGGAAACTTGTATAAATTCTTCAGTCTTGAGCGAGGCTGTATAGACAAGGAGATCCATTGACACCATTTATATTTATTATTACAGTAGAAGTGTTGGCAAAAGCACTTAAAGAAAATCGAAATATTAAAGGCGTAACTGTGGCTGGAAAAGAAAACAAATTAGGACAGTATGCGGACGACTCTTTATTAACGTTAGATGGCAATGGAAAATCACTTAGAGAATCTATGAGAGTTATTAATTTGTTTAGAATGATTTCTGGACCACGTTTAAATATTTCAAAATCACAAGCAATTTGGTTGGGGAGCAAATCAGGTTCGGCGGAAACTTTGTGTAAAGATTTGAAAATGAAATGGGGAAATAGCAATTTTAAGCTCCTCGGAATAGTATTTACAAAAAATACGAAAGACATGACTTTATGTAATTATCAATCTAAAATCAATGCCAATTAAAAAATTGCTAGGTTTGTGGACTAAACGGGATTTAACTCCAATATAGGTAAAATCACAATTATCAAAACTTTAGCACTCCCAAAGCTCATACACTTATTTTCAGCATTGCCTGGACGAGTTGAATAAAATATTTTTTAAATTCATTTGGGGATACAAGGTAGAAAAGTTGAAAAGAAATACAATTGTGGGTAATTATGATGAAGGGGGACTAAATATGGTACATTTGGCATCTTTTATATGTTATATTAAGCTGATATGGGTCAAAAGGTACCTTGCTGATAATGAGGGTATATGGCAACATATGTTGCATAGTATTTTAAATCTTAGAAATGTGGATTTCATTTTTCACCTATCCAAAGAAAAACTTAATGAATTTGTAAATCATATTGACAATGTGTTTTGGAAAGATGTGTTTAAAGCTAAATCAAGAGTTAAAGAAAGCTCTCTTTCTGCTACAGATTATTTGAATTTAGATATAAGAAACTTAGTTGATATTAAAAAAAGGAATTTTAATACAAATTGCGTTGACAGAGGCATTAAGACCTTGAATGACTTAGTTTTGCAGAATGAAACATTCAAATACTTTACTGATGTAAAAGATGTGGTTGGTATAAAGAACTTTTTGAGCTATTATTGTCTTACTTCAAAAGTACCCTACCTACCAACTTACCTACCTCTCAACCTGAAGTTGTACAAGTTTAAAAGCATAACCAATATTTGTACGCAGATGAGAAGAAACATAAATTTGAAATTTCCTCATTTCATTTTCCAAACTTCTAAAACTAACCAAGGCATAGGTATTGTGTGGGTCAAAGTTCAAGGTCTATGGGTCAAACGAAATGGCTTATCAATTCCAATGTGTTTTATTCAACGTTTTCTTCTCTTGAGTTTGATGAACGACGTAAGCAAAATCATTTAATGCCCCGCTGAAAAAGGTCTTGGTATCTAAACAATCTCTATAAAGTGATATTAGTTTACCAGGAATAAATGGAGGGGGAAGTCCTGCTATGGGGCGAAGTCTGACTCTACAACTAGTGATAGAGTAGGTCTACCCACGGGGAAGTCTGGCTCTAGAGCGAGACTTCCCCGGGCCGGGTTCTCCTGCTCTAGATTGAGCCTTCCAGGGGGAAGGCTCACTCTAGAGCCAGGCTTCCGGGGGAAGGCTCACTCTAGAGCCAGGCTTCCGGGGGGGAAGTCTCATTATGGGGGAAGGCTCACTCTACAACACCGGCTGCGCCCCCCCCCCCCCCCTTAAATCCGCCACTGTCTACGTCTCACACTTTCACTTGGTGAATGGTTTACATTTGAGAGGTAGTACATGTATGTCACGACACTTAACCAGGTCATTTATACGACTCACGGCGGGTGTGACCGGTCGACAGGGTATGCTTACTCCTCCTACGCACCTGATCCCACCTCTGCTATATCCAGGGGTCCGTGTTTGCCCAACTCTCTATTTTGTATTGCTTATGGGAGTTATGAGATTGGTCATTCACTGTTCGTTATCTTTAATTTTCTACCCATATTGATAGTGGCGGAGCTGATTATTTTCTTAAAACTTTTACCCTTATTTCATTGCTTATGGCAAACTAAAACCATTCATCTGGGGATGTCAAGTTCACAGGAAAAACTTTGTAGTTTGTGGATTGTAGTGACTGTTGTTCAGTTGTTAATTTACAAATCCCCACAGAGGTACTACATGTATCAGCAACGGCGTAGATAGAAAGAAAAAAGTGAGAGGAGGGTCGATCGTCTTCTAGCATCCACAACCATAACGTGCTGAAAATGTTACCGTTTAAAGCAGCATTGTATCTTTAGGTTTACATTCTCTCTTCTAACTAACACACCACCGTACTCTGACTGGCTACCCTCCCAGGTCAGGCTAGTGTGTTATATTTATATAGTTGTTTTAACATGCGCACACCCAGCAGTGGCATATTTAGTCATCATTTTGACGGTGGTTGCTTACTGGTAGAAGTAGAAGTTATTACATTAACATGTGCGAAAGGAAATGTGTTTAGATAATGTAAATATCTGTGATAGTAATGTATATTATTTGTCTCTCTGTGATATTATTTTAAAGTAAAAGTATGTTTTATGACTTACAAGATATTGTAGATATCATATTTAATTTATAGATCAGACCAGTTTGGTGTCATCTGTAAATTTTGTTCACTCAAGCCTATACCCATAGAATGGTATGCTCACCATGGTTTTTATTTAATTCAATAATTAATAATGTTAATACATATTATAATGATAATTATTGTAAAGTTTTATGATGAAGTTATAGTCTATAGGACTTGGGAGATTTAATATGTGATGTATACAGGTATAGAGTTATCTCCCTTGATATAGATCACCCATGTAATGCTATAATCGTATATTGGTTGTACATCAGTATTTATGTGAAATTATAGTATTCATGTTTATATAGCATATTACTTAAAATTGTTAAACATTGCTGTTATAGGGTTTCGTCAACATTTGGACAATTCGTGCATTGGAAACTCCTGAATAAAAGTCTTGTCGAGAACTCAAACAGGTGTTCCTATTATTACTTGAAGGGATCGAGAAACCTGTTACAATATTATTAATTTTACCTTATTAAAATGATAGAAAATAGTACAAATGACATAATGGGAGAAATATTTCAAGCCCCATAAAATCTGCAAAATCCAGGAGCTTCCAGGGGCTCATCCCCTGGACCCCCCCCCCCAGGGCTTCGCCCTGGACCCACTGCCTCATAAAGTGCCCCCCCCCCCCCGTAACCACAATCCCTGGATCCGCCCCTGATTCCTGTATTTTCCTGCAACTTATTGCATTCATACAAAGTCTAGCCTTTGTATCCTTGAAAACTTTAAGGTAAGTTGCCTCTGTAGTAACATTTTGATACAAGTACATATATTCATAATACCACATATGCAGTCCACAAATCAGGTAAAATAAAACCATCTTTATTCAGAGTTGATCATTTAAAGTCGGACATGGTATAACAATACAACAATAACGCTAAAGAGCTATTTACCGAGCCATTTACCACAGTTTGAGGTCGTTTAGGATCCCACAAGCTAAAAGTTTATCGGAGAAAAATCCTGCTTGCAAGCACTTTTGTTAAAAATCTTGTATAAATATCATTGTCTTTTATAAACATTACTTTGCAAGCTAAAGTATTTAAAAACACGATAAAAGGTGCGCAAAAAGTTGAAAATGTGGGGCACCTGTCTACCCGCTCCTTGACCTAGCACTAACAGGGAGGGCCCTGTAATATGTTAACTGTCAGTTGAATATAATTAATATCTGTGCAGGTCCAGATATTCACAGGTATAACATCTACAATATCTACACATACTTACATATTTATCTGTGTATTGGTTGATGGCTTTAGCATTTGGTTTGCCTATGTATTTGTCTCTTATGGCCCAGCGCTGTGCTTGCTCCTCATAAGGTACACTTGCATCAACTTAATTGAGAAAAGATAAAAAGTGGTACTCATGTACACATGTGGTGAATAAGGTATATAAGATTTAAAGTTTGGTAATTTTTCAAACAATCATTGAACATTTGCTCCGAATCATTGTTCATACCTTGATATACTGGTTTGTTGATGCTTGTATCTGCATTGTGATACCCAGGTATGTAGTGGAGACGATTTGTAAGGAAGACGCTGTGCAACAAAAAGTTATATTATAAACGATATAACACCTCTCTCTCGCTCTCGCTCTCTCTCTCTCTCTCTCTCTCTCTCTCTCTCTCTGACAATGGAATGGTGTAAAAACCGGCGATGAAACCTAGTCGATTGTGGATAAGTGAATAGTCAATGTTGGTGACTGCATGATGAGACCACCCTGAAGATATATTGCAGTTGAGATGAATATTGTGCATTGCAGGGCTCGATGCATAGTTTTCACGTGTTTACTATAGCATATATGCTGATATTTTATACCACTGGTACAATTTAACTTACAGTGGAGGATGTGGTTTGTTTTTCCTGGTCGGAGAGGTGGGTCTAGATTTGGTTGGTTGATCGAGATCTCGGCACTGAAACTGGAAATCGTACGTAGTTGCAGCTCGATCCAGTCCCATCCATTGATCCCTGGCTTGGCTTTTGATGCGAAGAAGCTCGTTTCTTTCTGGAGCAGGCACATTAAACGCGGCGTATTCCTTTAGCTTAGTTTTGTCTAACGGGTAGGCTGATTTAGCCCTTCGGAGATAAGTCACGGGTTGCCCATAGCCGGGCAATACATGACCCGTTGGCATAATTTAAGTGTTTTGTCTATATACTTGCCATTCCAGCCTTTTAATGATAAGGAGACTTGTAAACAAAGATGTTTTCGTCAGATCATGCACTTGCACCACTTTTTTGTTTATGTGCACTAAGCAACAGTCTCGATCGGAAGTTAGGTAAATGTAGAATGGAAAAAAATCTCAAAACGAGGCTTTCAAATTTCCGGTGTGAGTACCCCTCCTACAAAAGACAAATTTTTCTAAATATGTACCTTATAGACCAACATTCATATAATTCGGCGTTTGATATGAAATGGGATAGTAGATTATTGATTGAGAAAATGGTTTAGCTGCACGTAATACAGCAATAGATTTGTTTAAGGAATTATTAGATATTGGATTCAGAGGAAATTCGAAATGTCAATGATTGACCATCGGCAGCTCCCAATATTTTAGTTGTTACGTTTGTACTCATAACGACCCTATTCTCTGTAGAAAAGTGGACAGGCCTAAAGAGTGGTCTTAGTTGAACTTATCGTTTTATGTTGTACTGAATAAAACAAAAGCAAAAAAAAAAGAAAAAAAGAAGTTCAGACAAAAACGTGCAGTGCCAGTGCAGTGTATCATGACACAATATTTCTTATATGTAGTACTAATAACAAGAAAGTGGCAATTGTTAAGACTCAGTTCCAGTAATTCTAAAGAAATGCAGCATATGTAGGTGTTAGTGAGTAAGTTTGTTAATTTTGTTGTGCACAATTTATATTTCAAAGAACCATGTTGGATGCATCATAATCAATAAAGATGTGAGATTTATACTGTCTGATGTGTTTCATAACAATTGTTAGGCCACACTGAGGGGTTAAGGTGTCCCAAGTAAAATAACTATTAAGTAATAACAGCATATTCAAAATAAAGTAAAATTCTTTCAAGCATCTCAAATTTTTTAGTAAAAATCGTTTGTCAATACATAAACAAACATCGTATCACGTGGGGAAATCCTTCGCTTAACTATTACTACGTCATGCAAGTGACGTAGAGCTATTTTTATCTGCTAGACTTCCAGTTGTTGATCGCCTCGACACAGATGAAAGTTTCACTCAAATCATTTGCAGTTTGGGCTTGATATGTCAACATTGTGATAAATTAAAAAATTGATTCGGACCTGTACGATATCCTCTCATATATAGCAATGTCCATAATCTTGACTCAAATGTTGGGCATTTCCTACATTCACTGCCAAATCTTATCTAAATGAGGCAAAAAATCCTACCGTCTGTATCAAAAGCCTAAATCTGCAACTAGTTATCTTTAGGAATATGCCTTGATTGAAATAAAATATCATCATCTTTCACCTGTGCCATGTTGATATGTGCCCACATTGGTTTTCTTTATTCTAAATGACTATGCACATCAGGGGCGATTTCAAGGTCACAATGTACATGTAATATAAAGATTATTTTAGTGCACACTATATATAAAAACATTTGACCTATATATTATTAAAGTAAACTGAAAAAAGTAATCTGACAAACAGATTTAAACATATGCAGCTTGAACACTGGATAATGGTAGTAAACAGTGAGAAAATATTAATATGACATTTTCCCCCGCGATACAACTATTGACCTACATGTCATGGCGTGCTTTTATATTGTGACGTCATATAGTGTGAAGTGCACTGAGGGACATTATACATTTATTGCATGATAGTGAGGGAGATATGAAGATTTATTCACCCAAGAAAAAGGCAACGCCCGATGGGAATATGATTTTTCTTGGGTGAATAAATCTTCATATCTGCCGAACATTCATGCAATGAATTGTTTATTATACTGAAACAAAGCAAGACTCAAAAGTGCATTTGAAATTGGAGTCCTCTCATCTATATACATTGAATGAACTGAGATCGCCCAAACGGTAACACTGTGCCATCAACGTATTAGAGGGTATAAACAACGAAATGTAGTGATATGATAATCAGTTTTTGTTTTTCTATTCTCCTTGAATGCTGATTTACTTGCATGTTTTTGTATCAACCCAAACCATGCATTCAACTGTGTATCAGAGACCCGCATATTTTGTGCCTTACGAACTATGAAAGTAGAATGACTCAGACTTATTGTGACGTCACGATACACTTTGTCTACCTTGACGTTAAGTTTATGAAAAATGCATGAGGCTACCCAAGGAGTAAATATGATAGGGAGATATGATGTTTGAAAGGGAGATATGAAGTTTTGTCATCCCTGGCATGTGACCGTCTAGACCAATCAGATTACGCGTTGCATAGAATTCTCATACTGAGGTATAATAATTTATGATGTTTGTTTTAACTTTACTCGGAACACCTTATTCCCGTTGTGCATTCTTTACCCACTGATTCTGACTACAAATGACTGTATTGTGCATTAAATGCACTCATTCTTTAGTTTTGAATTCTGGTAAAAATTGGGATGAAATTAGAATATTGGTGTACTTCAATGCTTTGTTTTGATGCAAGGATATTTGTTATGATTAATCATGATGTATTTGTGATTGTTTAAATAGCTATGTACGGTACAAAATTTAAAAATATCTAAAAATATTTTGTAGCTGCACAGAAAATTCAATGCAATGACATTTAAAACTACTGGGAAGAATTGCATGACGTGGCTTTGAACAATGACTGCAATAAAGCACACTCTCAACAGAGACGTATTTTTGCCAAATGATGAACGCCTGATTGGGTTTGTTCATGTCACTAAAGTTGGACGGAAGAAGAAAACAAGCTTTTTGTGTGCTGCACGTAAGAATGAATTATTCTGAAACACAATGGAGGTGTAGAAAATTCTCGTATATACTCAATTAATTTCATTGTATTCTTGATATGCAAATACTTGAAAAGTATGTTGCATTAAAATATTAAACAGAGAAATAATTTTTGTTCAAGATACATGTATATGTGAATTCTCAGATTATAAATAATATAATAATAATAATAAAGCCTTTATTTATCCAGGATTACAGATTACTTTTTTACATCAAATTGATTATTCGGTTATTGTACTCTTTTAAATTTTCAACCAAAGTGAGTACAGAGACCCCGGTACAGGCTCGAGTTTACCAGGTAAAAAAGGCAGATAAAACAGAGGCTTACAAGAAGAAAGTGACATGGCTGCTGAGAGAATTGAAGGTTGTGGACGGGAAGAGTTCCAGTAAGGTAGGCGGAGAAGTTTGTCCTGTTAACATTTGATATATATACAAATATATGCAAACCAGTGGCATACTAAATTTTATTTTCATTTGATTTACATACTGCGACCAGCGCTAATGTGAAATATACTTTAGCGGCATCACTAAAAGGGAAAGAACTCTTCTTAATTTGTCATATTTATTTTGTGAAAACCTCTTGGTTGTGTAGTAATTTGAGGTATTTGAAAATGTGCTCAGCATAATAGTTGTTTCTTTTTAATGGCAGTTATTTATTGTATTATAAAATTAATTGCTTCCCTTTTCAATATTAAAGGAGCTGAAAATTTTATTTTTCCATTTTTATTGTTTACAGTGCTTAACTAACATATTTCAAATGGTCAACCTAAATTTGAATATCAGTTGTTGAGTTACAAGTGAGATACAGCACTCACAATTCTTTGTTATGTAAACAAGGCTCGTGCCATGTTTTTGTTAACATATATATTGCTTGATAGAAAATACTAGTAGCATGTTTAAAACAAAATAAGATGTGCTAAACACTAGAAACTATTAAATCATGTTCAGAATTAACTTGTACATTGAAAAAATCTGCTTTAAACAAACTTTTACTGGTATATCTAGGTTATACATGTATGTAAACAAAAACAGGGCATTCAAATCTTTACTGACCATTAGAAATACCATAGTTAAGCATTTTGAACATTACAAAATGGAAAAATCAGATATGAAAATTTTGAGCTCAAATTGTGTCCATGCCCCTTCAAATTCCTTATTAAATGTGTAAGTTTAAACTGATTGTGCAGGGCACTGCCATCATACCAGGTTTTATTTTGTGTTTGATGAATTTTACACTCTTCAAAAACTGTATCACCTTCTTTTCTTTCAGGAAACAGCAGAATTTGATCTCCATTTTGAAAAAGTATACAAATGGGTAGCAAGCAGTGTCAATGATAAAGAAACATTCATATCCTGTCTGTGGAAGGTATTTAGAATAAGTGATAAGATCGATACAAATTCTCTAAGTGTTATTAAAGAGGAGGAGTATAGAATATTTGTCAATGGTTAACATTAGCAGTCATATCCTGTCTCTGGAAGATGTGGAGAATACATATATTGTAAAGATAAAAAAAGTCTCTCTATTGCTGAAAATAGAGCATAGAATATAACTGACAATGAAAAAATAATTCATTTGATTACCACCTAAAGATATCCTTGTCATTGGGCAGGTCATCAGTGAGGAGGATATTGAGAATTGAGCAGGAAAAGTTTGGTTATGTCCTGTATTTAGGTTGATGTATATTGTCCTGATCAATCTTTGCACTAATTATTTTCTTCAGTTAAGCCAGAGATATTTGATTCAAAAGCCTGATTTCCTGAATGTTCCAAGACATTTACTAGAAGGTAAATCCAGACAATATATTTAAATCATAATCATATACATGTAAATGTATTACATTGTAACAAGATATCTACTGGAAGAAAAATAAGATTGTGCTTATATTTTCATTTCAAACACTTGATAGGGCTAAAGTTTGTTAAAAAAGAGTGTTTAGCCAATTCTTGCTCAGTGCATTAATGTCACATCAGTTTTGTTGAATCAGCATGTTGTTCCTTACTGTAGAGGTAAGTAGGCCCACAGGCTCCATACAAACGACCCAGCAAGAAGATGACATTGTTACCATGGAAGATGATTACCAGGCCTTGACCCCTAAAGAAGAATCTGACCTTGACCAGTTGATGTCTGAGTGCAAGATTGCCATCAGCAATGCAGAACTGTTTGCAGAGCAGCTTTCCAAACAGTTGTCAGTTCTCGATGGGGTGTGTTAATTTTTGTTGTACATTTTTTTCATATGATAAACAAAGTCGGCAATTTATTGTAGACTATGTTTTTCATTAAAAGACCAAAACTGTTGATACAATATGGATATATATGGAGGATATTAAATGTTTTGTTGTTGGATATAGAATTTATTTCAACAGTGAGACAGGATATTCTTATATTATTTTCACGAGTGCAAAACAGGAGTGAAAATATATTTTAAAGAAATCCTGTCTCACGAGAGTGAAGTAAATTCTATATCCAACAACAAAAACAATGAATTTTCTGCTCATTTCATTTTGTCTGGTTTTTCCTAAGCTTTCCCTTTGACGTTCGAAACAATATTGCACAGAAAATATAGTGCTTAAGAAATATGCAAAATGTATAAAAAATCAATACATTTGAACAATAAGACAACTTTAATTCAATTTTAGTTTGGGTATTCAAATAAAAAAACATGAAAAATTAATTATATATATTTAAACGTAAAATGAAGGTGATCTTATGTATTGGGAATTAATATTTCAGCAAGCAGTCCTGGTTGTTATTTTCACATTATGAAAATAACAGCTGTGAAAATAGCAATTTTTATTCAT
Organism: Ostrea edulis; assembly: GCF_947568905.1. Lineage (NCBI taxonomy): Eukaryota > Metazoa > Mollusca > Bivalvia > Ostreida > Ostreidae > Ostrea > Ostrea edulis. The sequence goes on along the minus strand of NC_079165.1, from coordinate 95,853,832 downwards.
TGGAGAAATTTCAGCATTTCACTGTTGAAAATGCAATAAACTTTTGTTAGGACATTTTTCATGTTATTACGTTGGACTAATTTTCATGATGTGTATTATAATTTTGTTCATCTCAGGCCAACATTCATTCCATTATGGGGTCTGAGGACCAGGTATTGAACCTGATGAGGCTTCTGGACGACGGCATTCAATCGGCTGAGAAAATTGAAGACAAGCTGGAATTCTATGACAGTATTTTACAGGTATACATGGGACATTGTACTTACCGTACTTTGACATGGTCAGGTTTAGACTTTCTTCAGGTAAATAAAGGTGATTGGTTAGTTGTTTTGGTAAATATGATATGTGATAAAGTCAGACAATCACTAAGTTCTTTACGCTGTGAAATACATCTATATACCACTTGGGTATTGTCATTTGTTGTGCTCTCTGTTGATTTGCCTTTCTCCATCTTGTCCTTGCATCTCTGTTGTCAGACCTGCTTTTTTAATTTGTCTATATTTAAAAAGTGTATGTATTTAACCTTGGTATGAAAAATTATGTGTCTAATGCAATATGATTTAATCAAACATCTGTTATTCACTGTTCTTTTGGAGTAGATACCTAATGTTAAAGGTCGATATTGGATCTCTTTAGTAATCTTCAATGGAGGGAAATATACCTGTGTTGGTTACCATTGTCCTTGGATAAAGAAGACATTTTCAATCTATCCATATGCCAGGATTTTTGTGTGTTTTGTAGAATGTAAAAGATCAGATGGAAGTGATGAAGGAGAAGGATGCACTGATTCAAACAAGAAACAGAAACCATCAGCTACTGCTGGAGAAACTGGACAACTTAGTGGTCAGTAAAGCATGCTGGGTAAAACAAGACAAAGTCTAAATCTTCCTCATCATTCATCAAGCATAGAATTGCTGTACATAGATATACATTTCACCTGCATTGCTGGTAGTAAATCTAGTTAGGTTTTGATAGTACTCAGATGTGTCCTAGTCACTGAAAGGGTGTCTAGTTTTGTGTAAACTGGAAGTGTGCTTAAGTTTCATTTGATGCTGTTCAAAGATTCTACACAAAATTAGTTATTTTTGTCATTCCATGTTGTTAAGAGTACAGTGTACAGTATATAAAGCTATTTGAAAATTGTGTTGCAGTACATATATCTAATCTGGTAACTTGAACAGATTTCATTAGGACTTGCATTAAAGATTTTCACAATAAACATGTATTTTTGATAATTTTGATGCAACAGATATGTATTTACCTGTAGCGTAGTTTTCATACAACGAAATTAGAAATATGGACAATATGACATGTAGTACAGGAGTAGGAATTTGTAAATATATATTTTTGATAGATTCAACTGGATTTAGACACTCTGCACTTAAAGGCCCTACAGGACAGTGACCTTTCTACACCTGGTGGTATATATGAATGTACAGCTGCTGCCCATGCTCTACAGAAATGTCTGAATGCAGACATTCATCCAGGTACTTCCTTCACCATATTGTCTTTGTTTGATTCACATTATTTGAATTTTGAGGCACATTGTGTATTGGGTTTGTGTATACATTTATAAGATTATTTTTTGTGATTTCAGCTTTGAATCAAATGACTGCAGTCGAGGAACAGCAGAGAAAATTCACCAAGTTTTCAGACAAATTTGGCAAGAGATTGGCTCACCACCTTAATAACCTGTTTATCCAACAGGTAATGTTCACTTCAGTTGGTAGAAGTCTCTTCAGACATGAAGAGACAGCAGTGACAGTCACATGTGGGTCTGAGTCAACATTGACATTTCTTGAGAGGAAAATTTGTTCAAGATGTAGATAAGGGGAGAGATCAAAAGATCGATGTGGGATAAAAATCTAAATTCAAATAGTTATGGGGAGGGGAGATAAAATCTCCTGTAAGTGTCTGTCATCCGACATAGATTACACTTGAGTGGAAAAAAAAAAAGACAAGTGTTAAAACCCACATAACATTACATTTTGATGAACATTGAATAGTTTTAATGTACACTTTCATTTGTGAATAATCAATAGAAAAGGTATACTGTGCATTATTTATAATTGTATGTTTTTACATGTTAATCGATTTAGTTTCAACATTCATCTTAATTAGTTTTGATTTAGTTTTTTGTCAGACTTTGAACCTTTGCTCTCACCCCTAAAATATTTATTGTATAGCTTATTTTGAAATGGTTTTATTTCACTCGTAAGATGTACTTGATTCATTTGACTTTATCAACATTTTTTATATCATATGAACTAAGTTACGATGAAGTTGCACCAAATGACGTCCTAGGAATAACATCACAATACGCTTGGCTCCTCTGTTTCCACTTTGTTGCTGTGGCGATATTTCTATGCATCATAAGAAATTATTTTCTTTAAAAATATTTATCAAATTTGTTTTACTGAATAAGATTATAAGTAATGAAATTAATTTCTACTCATTTTATTATACGCCCATCTTTAGACGGGACGTATTATGGTACAGCGATGTCTGTACGTCCGTCCGTTCGGGGTTTTCTCTTAATAATTTCATTTCGCTTTCACATAGCATGCTGAAACTTGCTGTGTAGCTTCTTTGTGGGTCACTCTAGATCATACTGCAATTTTGATCCATTTCGACCTTTTTTCCAGGAGTTTTGCCCCTTTATTTGGAAATAATTATTATATGGAGGGTACATAATTTGTCCACCCTACTCCTCCCACAGTTTTCAAGTGAGAGCCTTCTTATTTTGTGGAGTGTTTGTATGGGTATTGAAGATGTGCATGTGGGATGGATTTTGATTTTCTACAATTTTTGAGAAAATTACAGGTTGTTGAACTCAGTCTATTTGGAAATTAATATTCTATGGAGGGTACATATTTTGTGGAGTGTTTGTATGGGTATTGAAGATGTGCATCTGGGGAAGGATTTTGATTTTCTTCCATTTTTGAAACAATTACAGGTTGTTGAACTTTGTCCATTTTGAGGAAATCTAGATTTTTAAGTTAAGACCCTTTGTTCATATGAAAGTTTGTCGCAGCCTCATGATGGCTGATAATACCTGAAGCAAAATTATACAAATTATAGCACAAGAAAAACACCCTATGTAAGCATTCCACGGGCGTATTATGTACCGTTTGCGGTACTCTTGTATGATATAAAGTAAGTTGGGGCAGTCTATACATTATAATGCGCTTTCCAATTTCTATTATGATATAAAGTAGGGTGGGACTGTTAGCAATCTTTTATAAACCACTTTGTGTTTTATGATTTGTAAACTGCCCTAACTTATTGTTACTTTACATGTATATCATACAAAATATATTCTTTTTAATGGAAATCTATCTGTAAGATGTTATAAGAGATGTACTGTATGTGTTTAGATATGTTATGCATAGCATTTACATGGTCATGTTTTGCATTAATTTTATGGGGACAAATATGAATGTATTCTGCCGCAACAGAATTTACCAGTTTATAATTTGAATTTGACAGGGGAATGAGCTGGGAGAGACGCTCAGTCGCCAGGCGCCAGACTTTAGACTTCCCCAGCACCACTCAGCTCACCGAGATCTCACACCATATGCAGACCTCATGCTCTGGCTGAAGAACTCGGACTTCCATAGTTTTACTGAGCTGTCAAAGGTACAATTATCTGCTAAGGGTTAAATGACAATTGTATTTTGATTGTGTTTTATCTTTTGTTGTTTTGAAGGTACATGTAGGCTTATCTTTGCATATATTTTTATTACAGTAAATTACACTTTCATTCATTGGAGATTTATTTTTGCAGAAATTGACAAGGTTATCTTAAAATTGAGGCTCTCAGGAACATTCATGTAATATATCCTGGATAGGCCAGAAGGCTCCCAGAAATGAGCATTAAAAAATTGTCTCCCATCAGGAGTTTAAAATCTCTCGGATCAAGACCAAAATTTAAAATGATAATATGAAGACTGCCCCTTTGTTATTTTGATTGACTGAATTAGACACACATGGATGATCAGCTGATCATTGACTTGTTTTTATTCAGTAATGACTATAATTATTGATATATTAGTATATTGCAATTAATAATTACTTTATTATGATTTCACTGGACATGTATTTAACTATGTAAATGTGATGAATAAATTGCTGTTTTGAAAATAATTACTGTGAATTTACAGTAAGTGTGAACGACTCAGCTTCTCAAGTTCATTCGCGGTCCCGGATAGTTGATTTCAAAACAAATCTGTCAATGATGACGCATCAAGGAAAGAACAATCACTGCGATTGGACCAATATTTAAAGGGGTGGGAATAAAAATAATTTTAGATGGGCACACGTGTCTTTACACTAACTTGTTATTACGTAATCTTTTAGCACAATGGAAGAGACTCTGCAAAAAGGGGAAACCAATACCAACTAAAACAATGACGTTGATTTTAAGATTACATGCCGAGAGTTTATTTTATGGTAAAATCAGTAAGAAATTAGGCGTCGTAAAGGCCACGTTATAAAATTGTCAATCATGGGAACTCTTGCACCGAAAGTGTCGCCAACGAAGCTCACACCGGATGTACTTATGTTTATCGAGTATGAAATTATTTTATTGCAATTTAGGCCGAGTCAGTTTTTTATATATATATATATATATATATATATATATATATATATATATATATATACACACACACAGGTAACTCTCGAATTATTGCCACTCAAATCATCGCCATTTTCGTTATAACGCCGCATTTTTCTAGGAACATTTTTCCTGTTACTTAAAACTCTCGTTAAAACGCCAAATTCGCTATCGCCATTTCCCACAGTGTTTTCATTACAAAAGTCTATTTCAACGCGTTAATTATCTCGATAAACCGCCATGGGTGCACGTGGTCAGTGAAGCAATAAATTGGTCATTATCAATCTCCGGCGTACACCTGGACAGAAGGATCCCAGTAATTGTTGTATTGAATAAACAAGAAAAATACTCAAGATGAACTGTAGTCAAGTTGTTTATACATCAAAGAAACACATTTCAATTTAGCTATGGCTTCGCCACGAAAGAGGGCCTTGTTAAATTTTGATGAGAAAAAGCAAATCATTACGTACCAAGGACATCATCAAAAATGTACCCATCAGGATATTGCAAATCATGTTTCTGTTTTATGGGAAAAGGCTATATAAAAAGAAGGACAGTCGGCGACATATTAGCAGCAAAGGATCGCTCACTTACACAAGTATTGTAAATAGAGGAAAGATAACTCTTACATATAAAAGAACGGTAACTCTATTTCTTCAAGATGGCAGTAATTCAATTCATCGCCAAATTCGTTATAATGCCATAATTTCATAAGAACAAAAGGTGGCGGTTTATCGAAAGTTGACTGTATATAAATATATATATATATATATATATATATATATATATTTGACGAAGCGAGTGTCGTTCGTACAATGGGTAATCGCAATCATGGACATGCAGTTAGGGGTGGACCAGTGATATAGGTTCAAAGGTACGCCAGTAACGCAACATTAACAATCAACATTTGCTGTGGTTTATTATGACGTTATAGAAGGGGCATCTAATGCTAACGAAATGCTGAATTTCTTTAAAGAGACACTACAGCTCATTTTCCACATTTTGATAAAGTGTTTTTTAAAACACGCATTGATAAAATGATAAATATCATATCGATACTGACATTTTTGAACAATTGGATGCATCAATTTACTCTCAAATGCGCTTTGAAGATCGTCCGGAATTCAAAGGTTTCTTCATGCTGGCTCGGACTTTTGAATGCTTATTTACATCACATGGTTTTGAATGACATCAAAGGTGTTGTGTAGGAAATTATTTGAATTCCCCTTCAAGGGGGTCCACGCTCACCTTTCAAGTATAAGATTTTTCCCTGCTCCTTATAATAAGTAATTATATAAATCATTGTTTCAACAGAAACCCTTCCATGCATGTTCCAATTGACCGATGTTTTTACAACTAACACGTGTCGTGTTCAGATAAAAATAGCACAAGTTTAGTGTCTTCGCGGCTAGTCCCAATGGCAGATTTAGGGGGGGGGGGGGGCAGGATCCCCCTCCCTCTCGCCACAAATTGTGAGTGAAAATCCAAATTTTGCACCCAGAAAGCCGATTACTTTGGCTAATATTAGACTTTGTCATCCCCCTTCGGAAATTCTAGCTAGATCCGCCACTGAGTTGCAATCGTTTCTCCTAGCCCTTTGTTTTCCAACAGTCATACTGATCGCAAGGTCAATTTTATTTCACATATTAGTTTTATCTCATTTTATTTTTATCTCTTTTCTTACAGAATCTGTCAAAATTCTGGATCTATCTATCCACTACACTTTCTCTCACTTCACGACATGCTGCACTGTTTACTGTCTATGCGCATGCGTCTGAAGACCGAAAGGAGGAGACTCGATATTTTTTGTATAGGCCATCAAAAAGTATTAAATTTTACGTTTAAACGAGAATTTTTGACTTTAGATAAGTGTTATTTTCGCAAAGTTCATACATTCAACAATGCAACAAAAATTGAAAAAGCGCTGGGAAAATTGTCATTTCATGATTTTTGCGCAAAATGAGCTGTAGTGTCTCTTTAATAATGTGTTACAGGAGAGGGATGGTTTGGGGAATTTAGTTTTTGCTAGAATTCACAGAACTTGCAGTTGTTCATGCAATCAACAGTATCTAGTGATGGTTACTTCCGAATTTCTTACGAAAATGTGGGTATATATAACAGTAAAAGACATCAAAGCATGCCATGTGTTGAAAATAAATGTTTTCTCCAAGTAGAATATATATTGATCTTATTACTTAATCTGACAAATTATTTTAGGGGCGAGATCAAATGTTCAATGTTTGAGAAAACTGAGTTTGCATAGTTCTCACAAAGACACCCCCCCCCCCCCCCCCCCAATACAAAACTAAATATGAAGTATGTTGAAACTAATCGATTAACAAGTAAAACAAATGAAAGTGTACATTGAAACTATTAAATGTTTATTAAAATGTATTATTATGTGGTTTTGAAGTCAGTTGTATTTTTTTCCCACTAAAGTGTAATCGATGTCGGATGACAGAAACTTACGAATTTTTACCCCCTCTTCCCCCTAACTATTTGAATTTAGAAATTTTTCTGACATCGATCTTTTGATCTCGCCCTTATCCAATGCTTTGTAAGATTTCGAAAATATTCTCCGAGAGATTTATTTAAAAATAACGATATGGAAACTGCGAATGTGAAAGAGACAACAAAACAAAAGCATTGTTCTTAAACGGACAAAATCGCCTATAGAAACATGTACTGAAATTTCTGATCACTTAAAACTGACAAGTATCTACAGAAATTTAAGGGAGTAACCTTTCAATTTTTATTGGGATATAGAAGCAACTGCGGATCCTGCCTTTTCCCGCAGTATTTTTGATCCCGTCTTTTTTTTTTTTTTTCAATATTCAACACTATTTGAATTCTGGGATATTGCTATCCTGCCTTTTCTGTACATATCAGAGCCCGCCTTTTTCACCCTGTATCCCGCCTTTTTATTTCAAATTCCTTTCATGTCCCCTCCCATACCTATTAATACTGCGATGTAGTATATTAGTATGGCACGTTTATTCCTATTTAAAAGATAAAATTTATAAGGTATCTGATAAAAGTTATATCTTCTAAAGTTTACGAGATATCTTGTATATTTTATAAAACATCTTATATTTTTTCTTTATAAGATATCTCATTACTTTTATTCATGTAGATATCTAGTATATATAAGATAAACTTTACAAGACATTTTATTAACGTAATCTCAAATCCCTGTTGTCAAATCAAAACCGATATTGAATCTCACGCTACGTACGGTGCAACTTACATTGAAATCAAATAGTGAAACTTACACTTGTTAGGCACGAGATAATATAATGCCCAATACTTGGGAACGCCTACCTATAATTTAACCGACCAATCAAAAGCACTCTTTAAAATCACTTGGGGACTTTCCAATGAACTATCTGGAGCACGTCATGTACTTGCCGATATGTGTCGTTCACACTTACTGTAAATCCACAGTAATACATAGGTCAGAAACGAAGATAAAAGATATCGTACATGTATTTACATGTTCATATGGAATAGAAACAATTGCATTTGAGAGATTGACCTTTAATAAAGTAAAATCATCTCTGTGTTTTGTTTTCAACTTTTAAAGTAAAAAATAGGGTTGAAAATGGCTGATTTAATTGATTCATATGTTAAAAAATGTCAATATAAAATCTCGAGGAAATGATTCCAGTCTCCTGCATTTTGGAGGTCAATTTCTTGGTTTGGATCCAAGGCTTATGACATTTATGAATGAATGATTTCGTATATATTGAATGTTTGAATATTATGTTTCAGTGATGAATTTGACAAAATACATGTAAACTACATGCAGTATAGTACTTTATGATGTTGTGTATTTCTGCACAGGTCTATACACAGAATTTAAGTAAGCTGTACAATAAGGAGATACAAGACTTCCTGGAAATGGCTAAGCAGAAGTTAGGAAGCAAACCAGACAAGAATAAACTGAGTATGACGCAAAACAAAATCCAAACATTTTTTTTATGATACTACGTGTAGTAGATACAGGGGGTATACTTTTACATTCTAGTACATGTATAGGACGAAGAACCAAAGGAATAAATGTCAAGGTTATTTGTGTTATAGGAGTATAGAAGAAACAAAGGAATAAATGTTTAGGTTATTTGTGTTATAGGAGTATAGAAGAAACAAAGGAATAAATGTCTAGGTTATTGTGTCGCCTGCGTTACGCAGTGGCGACATATAGGGATCACTATCCATCGTCTTGCGTCGTCGTCTGGCGTCGTCGTCGTCACAAAAAATTTCTGTCACAGTTTTCTCAAGAACCACATGGGGCAACTCCCTGATATTTGGCACAGAGCATCAGTATGGCCAACTGTATTGTGTAAGACATTTTCGAATCTGTTGCTTATCAACTTCCTGTTTAGTGACAAAAACCATTTCAATAATTTACTTTTTCAACATTATACGTGATATATTACATATAGAATGAACTAGCAGGCGACACATGTCTTCCGGGGAAGACTTAATACTGCGTTAGTGTTATAGGAGTATAGAAGAAACAAAGGAATAAATGTCTAGGTTATTTGTGTTATAGGAGTATAGAAGAAACAAAGGAATAAATGTCTAGGTTAATTGTGTTATAGGAGTATAGAAGAAAAAAAAGTCATGCAGTCATCTGTGTGATTATGCAAAAATTGTTTTAATATCCCCTCAAAATACAAACAACAACAACAACAGTTACCTATTTGTTGTACTAGTATTTACATCTCTCACTATACAAACAACAACAGTTACCTATTTGTTATTTTAGTATTTACATCTCTCACTATACAAACAACGACAGTTACCTATTTGTTATATTAGTATTTACATCTCTCACTATACAACAACGACAGTTACCTATTCGTTATACTAGTATTTACATCTCTCACTATACAAACAACGACAGTTACCTATTTGTTATACTAGTATTTACATCTCTCACTATACAACAACGACAGTTACCTATTTGTTATACTAGTATTTACATCTCTCACTATACAAACAACAACAGTTACCTATTTGTTATACTAGTATTTACATCTCTCACTATACAACAATAACAGTTACCTATTTGTTATATTAGTATTTACATCTCTCACTATACAACAACGACAGTTACCTATTTGTTATATTAGTATTTACATCTCTCACTATACAACAACGACAGTTACCTATTTGTTATACTAGTATTTACATCTCTCACTATACAAACAACGACAGTTACCTATTTGTTATACTAGTATTTACATCTCTCACTATACAACAACGACAGTTACCTATTTGTTATACTAGTATTTACATCTCTCACTATACAAACAACAACAGTTACCTATTTGTTATACTAGTATTTACATCTCTCACTATACAAACAACGACAGTTACCTATTTGTTATACTAGTATTTACATCTCTCACTATACAAACAACGACAGTTACCTATTTGTTATATTAGTATTTACATCTCTCACTATACAAACAACGACAGTTACCTATTTGTTATATTAGTATTTACATCTCTCACTATACAAGCAACGAGAGTTACCTATTTGTTATACTAGTATTTACATCTCTCACTATACAACAATAACAGTTACCTATTTGTTATATTAGTATTTACATCTCTCATTATACAAACAACGACAGTTACCTATTTGTTATATTAGTAGTTACATCTCTCACTATACAACAACGACAGTTACCTATTCGTTATACTAGTATTTACATTATGTAATTTATTGGTTGCTATGTAAAGTTGAATATTTAATAGCAATACTTTTATCTTGTATTAGATTACATTGAAACAGCATAGGTTTATTATTAACAAAACATTCATGTGTATTGCATGAATTTTGAACACTTTTTTTGTGTTGTAAAAATAGCTACATCCAGTTCTTTGAGAACATAATAAAAACATCGAAAATGTTTCTGTCAAATTCTTTTCAAATGTGACCGAGTTTATGAATATATATTGAATTTTCCAGGTGTTGGTTTGACCAGCCAGGCAAGAGCCCTTTCTGGCTCATCTTCAAGCCTGAACCGGAAAATGTCTGGCTCAGTGCAGAGTCTGAACTCGGATAGTATCTCAATGCATGGATCAAGCCATGACCTAGCTATGAGACATTTATTTGATCAGGTAAAGTAATGCATGTGTTTCGCTTCATATTCATAGTTTGTATGTTGATCAATATGGATACTTTATTTTCATCACACTTTGCTTTCATCTCCTTTAGTTGCCTTTATCATAGTGATGTTTGCGACCTTTATTTTTTATTGTAATATGATAGAACTACCCATATGATTTTGGCAGTTTTCTGATAATTGGTTATTTGAAATGTCAGTTTTTAAAGAGATTATTAAAGATATGTTTTTGGTGCAGGTCATTGACAAAATCCTCAATGAACTGGAACCTGTTTGTCTAGCAGAGCAGGACTTTTGTGTGAGATTCTTCCATCTTGCTGGGGACACTCCGGTCATAAAGGAACCCAAACAGGTAATTAACTAATTTAAAAAGAACCTCCGTGATTAAATGATAGAAAACCATAATTATGACTGCTGGATGTTCTTAAGGTTGCTCACTACACCCTGAAATAGTTTCTCAAATCAGTACAAATTGATTAAATTATAAAAGATATGATGATATACAATAACTATATATGCCAAAATGGCAAAAAATATACAAATTTGGATAAAAACATGATTTTCCAAAAAATTATTTTAACACATATAAACAAAAGACTGGCGGATTTGACCTCAAGATCTGCGGTTCACCAGCCCAATGCTTTAACCACTGAGCTATGATGATAGACAAACAAATCGATCGATACAATTAATTTCACAAAACATGTAAATCGCCATCTTGTGACATGGTGTCATACAGAGTATAAGCTTTAGTGTAGTGAGCTACCTTAAAACTTAAAATACTATCTGTAAAAATGGACTTTTCAAAAGGGCATCAGATTTGTCCTTTAGGATTAAATTGGTGAAAATGTCCCTCAGGTATTTAGTCACTGAACTACAGTGCAATTTACATCTGTTAGTGTACATTGAAATGAAGTATATACATTTTGTGATTGTGTGTCTGTTGTGCAATTCATGGAGAATATTCCATGTAAAATCCATATCATACAGTATGTCGTCTCAGCCTGAGTGGCCCCATGTCTGAGTGGTCAAAGGCCTGAGTGG
>NC_079165.1:95782030-95837030 GCF_947568905.1 Ostrea edulis | reverse complement strand
CCATATAATTAACTGGTGGTCGCCAGATAATAAGTGGTGGCCGCCAGTAGTTAAATTAAGTGGCGGCCGCCACATAAATTAAGTGGCGGCCGCCAGTTAAATAAATATTAATTCTATACCCTGGCACCTATCGGCTTCCGTACTTTTGAACTATTGAAAAGGACACCAACAAAATTTGTGTTCCTGTCATGCATAAATGTTATTAAATGATTGACTTCGCAAAATCTTATGATGTCACAGGAGGGTGGAACTACAGTGACTGTCTATATCACTCATTCTTCATTATATGAGAAGACATAATTTACAAAATTATTTCTTTCTGAACATATTTTACACTATTTTTCTAAATGCTACAATTTAGTTTCTGAAATATAGGAAATGGCTCCTCATGTCTTCAAAGAGTCAAAAAATTTCCAGACCCTCCCCACCCCCAGCAGCCTCACACCTTCGGCACTCACAATAATTGCCCCCTACTACTTTCAAATTCACCTGTTACTTTGAAAATTAAGATGAACCCTACATGCATATAATAAATGTATTTAGCTACTCAATTTTCAAACAAGAGAAATAGTTTGTTAGACTTGTAGTACATCTTGTTGAATTATTAGGAAGAAGAATCAGACGACATCTGGAAGCCTATTCAAACTGCTGCTGCTCCATTGGAGTAAGTCACATTAAACACAGCCAATTGTAGGTTAAAGATTTCTCACCTTCACCATTCTTAAATACTTCATGCATATCATAGTTGTTACCATATCATTTCATTGTTAGAGATTTTGAATTTCATGTTACAAATGTGTATTTGCGATGTGGTACATTTAAAAGTATATGAATTTTGTGCATACAGATATGATTATACCTTTTAGAAAAAGTGCCACCCTGTCAAGGGAGCAGTTTGTTAATTACTTGAGAAACTTTATATTTCTATCAAATTTGTACAGCACATGACTATTTTAGGGAGTTCTATGAGGAAAATTTAGGTGGTGGCCTTAAGATACAGAGGCGCCGCACCAAATCCAATCTGTAAGTGGGGTCAATCCCGCCCAACCCTGCCTGCCTTCATGCTTGATTTCCACCACATGCCACATTTGTACTTATTTGCATTGCCTGGTTTTGAGTATTCTTATGTGTTTGACATTTGATCTTTTGATGTTAAGAAGAATTAATATTTATGAGACATGCATTGTCTTAGCACTTGCCACTGAGGTGAATTAACTGGAGAATAAGCTGTAAACTTAGTGATACGGAAAGTGTCGGTGTTGAGACAAGGTCATGTGATCACATTCATTTTGTTGACATGTTGGATATGGAATATTTGTTGTTTATTGGATATCTGACATGATTACCTTGAATGAAGTTGATGATGAGTTGTGATGTATATGTATGCCTGCAGGTACAAGCTGAAATACTGCAAGAGCATGTTGTATTTATTATTGTGATGTAGAGTATATTTTTAAAGTACACATTCAGTGCACAAAGATAATTTACATAACTTGTGAGTGATTTTACATGATGATGTAGTGAACATACATGTATGGTTTTTCTGTAACTATTTTTATTTTGCCATGTAGGAGGGGAAATGTGATTCATCTGTGGGTTTTGTTACAGAGATGTGCAGTTGTGGCATGTTAAGTTCATAGACTTTTGAAATATATTGTTTTGGTTACTTGAGAATCAAGCAACCAACAACGCGAAACAAGTTTCATAAGTTATTTTGGATAATGAAATAAAAAAATAGGCGAAAACACTCCTATGAATAACTTGTCTGGTAATACATATTTCTTAAAAATCAATGTAGACTATGTGTATCTGATATATACAGGACTGTTTTTTATTTTCTGTGAATCTAGCTCTTCCGAGACATCACATTTTTCAGTAAGGTTTGATACTGTTTAGAACATAGTTTTTGAAAACCTGTGTACTTAAAGATGATATCTGTGGAACAGTGCTTGTCTGTATGTGTACGCAGTGCATCAGTTTACTGAAATCATGAGTGTAATAAATTCCTTTAAATTTTCGTTAGGCTGACTTTGAAATAATAATGAATTCTAGATAAAAGAAAAATAAAATAAATTTATTTCGAAAATTAAAGACTGACACAAAGAAAAATATTCACCATTACTCTTTTCACTTCACACAAAACAAGGAATAAATGTGAATAAATAAACAAATACAATCTGCCCCACTTATATTGAAATCACTTATACTGAACTACCTGTTATATTGAAGTAAAAATAAATCCTCATTAACAGTATTTATATAGTTCAACATTGGTTATATTGAACTTTGGATATGGTGAACAATTTCCTGCATTTCATTAAATCTGGAGTAGACTGTAGCAATGAATATCTGATTCTTTTAGAGAAATATTTTGTTAATGTCACAATTCATTGAAGTGTTTTAACCCTAGAACATATCAGATATAATGAACTATGAAATAAAGTTTTAAACTGCTGATTTCAACAAAATATTCAAAGTAGTAGAATTTTAGAAAAAGTTTCAGTAGCTCAAATTTCATAAATATATATAAGATACTTTTTAATTTAGAATGCATTTTCAATATTTGCTTTTATTCACTGATAGCACCCAGAAAGACACGTTCTGGTTTCCTGCCAACTCTGGCTAATTAATCACACACTCCGTAAATAGGAACATTACTGAGACAAGTTTCTTTTATGACATCAAAGTCCTGACTGTAAGCCCTGGAATCAAGGGTCCTCATAAAGTCCGTTCTTGTATTACAAACTGTTCACCTGCCCTGCCTGTCTAATCTACTAAAAAAATACAAACAGAACATGTTTACCAGCTAGGGGTATATACATACCCGCAAAACAGTGTTCTTCCTTAATCAATGGCTACTCGTTCTATACCAGTCCTATATCTAATAGTGAACGTAGCATCCAGCGACTGATGTCGTTACAAGATTCAACCTGACCTAAATAGGTTGTGTATACACTTGCACTAAAAATAACACCCACTTGGCTCATCTGTACAATAACCTGTTCACAATAAAATCAATGCAAGAATCAGAACTTAAAACGAAAAGTAGACAAAACTAAATTAACTTCATTTCAATGAGCAATTTCCAAAAACAAGAAAAACTTACCAAAAACCAAGGTTGTCTCATATAAGATGTTCATATATACAGACTTATGCCCCCCCCCCCCCCCCCCCCCCCCCCCCCCCCCCCCCAATTTATAACTTTAATTAGATTTAAAGTGATGGAATTTATATGTCAAAGCACCACTTTCTTATGCATCTGTGTGCTGTTTTGTAACTATTTCTGTTGTGTCTATGTGTTATTTTGATTTTGGTAAATATGACAGATTCAAGCTGAACTTATTTTGCTCTCAAGCAATAATGACAGAAATTGAGTTTGACTGAGTAGATTAAATTTAGATTTAAAGTTATACTATTTGGGAAATATGTCTGTGTATATCATTCAAAACTATTTTGTGTATGGTGTTTGACATTTGATTTTGGTAAGTTTTTTGTTGTTTTCGGTAATTTCTCTTGTTTTTGGTAAATTGATGCATCCCTGTGTACAATATTACAAAACATAGAGTCCAAGAGATTACTCATGTTTCACTCATTTCATACACACATTTTTATCCAATCTCAAATTTATCTTATTCACCCATAGCAGGCAGTCTCCAATCCCTCACCATCACCCACCTTCAGATCTAGGCCATATAAATTAGAGCTAGAGTTAAATCAAACCAGACTGCATGACAAATTCTGTTTTTGGATTTTATGACACGATGAATCTGTACCATGCAATTTACCAATATGTATCAAAAGATGTCGGTCTGTTGAACTATGTATAATGTCAGACAGGTGTTATTCCCAGTGAACAAAATGCTAAATGTAAAAGTCAAATGGTACTGGAACAATGTCTTAGTCACAATTTTGTACAGTCCAGGGATGGGTTAGATCTTGGATATAACTGCACTTCAAGCTATCCACATTGCTTCTATCGCCAACACAGTGAAATGAATTATTCCTTTAATATCACAGGGGTAAATGTTAATCAGCTGTTAATTAATACCTGTAGCCTGAAACCTTTATTGAAGTTAATGCAAGTAGTAATTAATATTTTCCTATTTCAAAACTCCTGTTTCAAGTTGGTGTTTTAATGTACATGCTAATGATCTGTTCGATTCAAATCAGTGTATTCAACAATCGACAGTCAAAAAAAAGTAAACTCATGGATTTAAAGGATGTATTCATATGAATTAAATTTGAAAATATCTATGGGAACGAACTGTGACACTTCATGCTGGATACTTTAGGAAGCACAATAATGCTTCATGAAAAATACGCCAGCGTGAACCATTGATGTTCATACCCTCATGTATTTTCAAAAATGAAGTGTATGTACTTCTTATATTTACATTTTATTTTCATTTCTGTTGAAATTCCCAGCAGTTAAAATAGATGTACTATATTTAAAAAGATTCCTAAGTGCAATATTTACAACAACGATGCATTCATGAGGAAATGGCTATCACTACAATTTGTAGAGAACATTGGAAATGTAAATATTTTGATTTACATTTATAACTTATGTGAATTTCTAGATGCATGTGATATTGTCTGTAAGCAATGCATGGTGTTTAATTCAGCACTGCAGACAACCCAACATATTTGCTGCTTTCATTGTAAGAAAAGTTAAGATTATTAGAAAACATTGAAATAGGGTCATTGTAACATGATATATTCTCTATTGCTAACTAGCTATATAACTAATTGTATATATGGTTGCCAGGAGACACATGAATGAGGAAGTTCGAAGGATGATGGGAGATTTGTTTCCAAATCTGGAATCAGAGCTGGAAGCATTTGTGTCTTATGCTGATAGATTAGACGGGTTGTAAGTACTGAATCCATAGCTTCAAAGCATATTTATTAATCTCTCTCTCTCTCCCTCTCTCTCTCTCTCTCTCTCTCTCTCTCTCTATATATATATATATAAAATTAGCATATTGGTTACTATTGCAATACGCAACTTCCGAGTTGCCCAATAGTTCTTTCCCTTTGTGGAACTCTTACGCACAGTGAGATGCAAAACATACTATCGTCCACACGCGGTGGGTACAAATGCTTATCGCTGCCTTCATATATTGCGTAAAGGCCGAATATCGGACATCTTGCAACCACTCAAACTGCAGGGACACACAATATTAGTAAGTTTATTAATATTTGATAATAAAATAGCTCAAACAAAAATTGATAATCACAATTTTTCTTTGATTAAAATATCACTCGTGCAGAGGAGGAAGTAAAAAATAATTTCATATTTAATTTAATAGCCTAATTCAAACAAATCTTGTTCCTGATATGGTCATTTAAATGTATACCAACGGCTGATATAAACAAAATTTACACTTTCATTACTTTTATCCATATTTACATAGCTAGCCTATAGTATATGTATTCATCTTGTACCCACCCAAGCGTTCAACAGAACACTGAACATACCTCCATCACAGAAGAGCTGATATCTCGGAAGTTGCGTATTATGTTTTCTGATGAAATCAGGTGAATGTTCTGCAGTATTTGTAAAGATATGAAAATCTTTAGATTTAGAAGAAGAAATGACCGTTGTATTGATGTTCATCTGTTGTCTTTAGTAACTCCATGTACATGCTGGTGAGGATGAGTCAACATGTGAACAAATCCCAAGACACAGGATCCTTCCTCAGTGTTATGTTTGCCAGCTGTCTGGTCAAGATCAAGAGAAACTTCGACAAGTTCATAGTAAATATGTGGACTCGATATACTTATTCAACATGTCAAATCCTGGATGTAACCATTTGCATGAGACTTCGCAGTGTTAAAGGGACCATCAAATACTTTACAGATTAAATTTCTAAGTGATTTCAGAGAGAATAAATGGTATTAAAAATTGTCGATTTCAGTCAAACCAGATAAAAGCCATTCAAGACTTTAAAGTTTCCAAGAAGAGTAGATGTGGGATTATAGCATTTGTTCATAACTTTGAGGTAACAGCAAACATTGTACTCTGAAGGTTAGCAGAGCAAGCAGAGATGCCTGTATATTGTAAACCAATGGTTAATTCTGTAGATTCCTTTCATAACATGAATACTTGATTCTTATGTAACACAAATACTTGATTCTTACGTAACATAAATACTTGACTCTTTCATAACACAAGAACTTGATTCTTACATAACATGAGAACTTGATTCTTACGTAACATGAGAACTTGATTTGGTGAAGCTAGCACAACATGATCTCAGTTGTTTTTGTTCCATAATGCAACAGACAATAGATAATTCATTAAATCGAGTGTTTGATTATCACCAACTGGGTTCCATCGGTGATTTGTAGTGTGTTAAATGAAGGATTAGTATTGCAATTGACTGATAAAGAAGAAGTTGATATTTCCATGAAATAAGTTTACAATACAAACAAAGAACTTTTGCCCACAACAAAAAGTTTAAAAAGTAAACATTTTCATCCTTGATATTCAGTTTGATATTTTTTCTCCTTACCATTAGGATTTTGCCAATCAAGCTGAAAGTATCTTCAAGTTGTCAGACAGACATACACACCTAGACAAGTCGTACAAAACTCTGGTAGTTGTCATCTACGAACAAATAGCTAGGGTAGCCAATGAGAGCCAGAAAACTCCAAAAGATGTCGTCATGATGGGTATGTATAACATCAATGTCCTGTAATGAACATACAGTAAGAATTGTCCAATATGGATGTTCTGCAATCTGAAATGTTATATAAACTATGCATGTTTGTCCGCATCAAACTTTGAATTCTACTGTAGAAACTATCCTATATCATATTCCTAGTAGTGTATCAGCCCTGATACACCTATCTTGGCTAGGGTGAGAAAGATTTCCAAAATAATCACTCAGCGATACGAATTCCAAGATTTAGGGTGAGAAAGCTGCAAGGAGGTAGGGCTGTCTCGCCCTAAGGGCTGAGATATATAGAATATCACACTCTAATGTTGATCTCGGACCTGGGATTGGGAAGACATTTTAGGTTCCTTTTCTGCAATTGCAGCTGTCTCACCCTAGCCAAGATAGGTGTATCAGGGCTGATACACTACTAGGTATATGATATATCTCTGTCTTGACCCGTTGTCAAGGGGCTGTCTTGCCCTCAAATTTCAAATGGCTATTTCTTCTTTAATCTTTTGAAATCTAACAAAACTACATGTTACACACAATTTTTTTTCAAGTATATTTTCTTCCACGACAAAATTTAATTCAAGCAGAAAAATTAAATAAAAGGGTTTTCAAAAAGAGCGCTAAATTGTAGCGAGTATCTAAGCAAAGGGGGGTAACCCAAGTAACAATTGTTTATATTTAGACCAATAACACGTTTTAACTTTAAAATTTTGAAAACAATCAACGTTCTTGGCGATAGAAAACAGTAGGAAAATTATGAAGGGTAATACTGAAGTATTTTCAGAAATTCCCAGCCCTAATGGAGATCAAAATGTGAATTACGGCAATTTTGATGTAGAAAACCGCTATAAAACGATTTCTGAAATCTAAAATCCTGAGGACTTGGCAATAAAACGAGAAAAGTAGAACCAATATCTTCCGACGTATTTCAACGACTTATAGATGCTAAACAGATGGGAAACGGTAAAAAACTTACTTCAGTATAAGATAACATTCCCAAAGCAAAAAAATAGCAGCATCAGATCTGTGAACATTCCAGTTCATACAATGACGCCACGTAAACAAAGTTCCACAACTCTTACAAATATATGAAATAATGAAAACGGGTGAGTTTGGTCAATTATCCGAAAAAATAAATAAAAATAATTCACACTTATTTCCAATTTTAGTATTAATTAGCAAACCCCCAAGAGCTGCTTAATAGTATTTACATATACATGTATATGAACAACACAACGATAATTGTGACGAGTTTTTCAGCCAAGCAGTTCAGTTTAATTGAAATGTCCACAGATTACGGACCACAGGAGGGGATGTCCATAATTAAGCATCCAGTTATCGTGACCAGCAATGGAACACAACGACAAAACCCAGACTTTAGCATGTTTCACAATGCCAACAGTGCTGGAAACATAACCATTAATGTAAATCCACTGAAGGAATGAAATAGTCAAATATCATTGCCATTTGTACAGTATATTCATGTTTGGATCAACCATCTCCCCCCTTAAAAAGTTTTTTTTGTTGTGTTTTTGGTATATGATATAAACAATATCACACTCTAATGTTGATCTCGGACCTGGGATTGCCCCTTGAGTGATCTAGGGCTCAGGCCGAGATCAACTCTCGGGGCCAATCCCAGGCCCGAGATCAACATTAGAGTGTAATATTCTATATGTCTTTCAGATGTTGTTTAACCAGAACATTTTTGCTGGTTTAAATCATGTCTGGATTAAACAAGTTTCAGTGTAGTAAATGTAGGTTTTTTTTGGGGGGATAAGTCAGAATGTGGTGTATTATAGTAAACAGGGAAATTTTTGTCTTGTATTATATATTTCCACCCATACTCATTGGAAAGTTGATTTCTTCCAGCTATAAGTCCTTTTTTGCTACTTTAAGATAATGAATGAATTCATATAAATTTACTCCATTTCAAATTAACTCACTTAGGATAAGGGGAAATGAGCAAAAATGAAATGGTGCTTACTTTACCCTTTATATTAAGTTTTACTTGAGTTATCTGCAATTTAAAATTCATATATTTTTTTTCATTTTCAGAAAATTTCCATCATATGTATTGTAAGTATATACTCTGAAGATGGAAGAGAATAAGACATTTAAACTAATACATGTAATATTCAAAATTAAAGTAATTTAAAACTTTATTATGCCCCTGTAATCGGAGATTTGTGGAGAGATAGTTTTTGGTCTGTCTGTGTGTCTGTTAGCTGCAGATCTGTAGCTCTCTGGGAAATATTTTGACAGTCTGTTAGTCTGTATGTCCACAAAAACCATCTTTTGAATGACTAGTGCCAGGACTTTTATATCTCGCACTCATAACAAGACCTTCTGTTTGGTACCAAACTTTTCAACCTCATGACCTTGGAGTTGACTCACTTTTGAAAAACTTATTTTGGCCATAACTTTTGATAAGTGAAATAACTTTCTTATTTCACATGTGTATTCCTTGTGACAAGACCTTTCTTTGGGTACTACCAGAATTACTTTGCTGCCATATGGAGGTGTCTGTGTTTCACAAACACTTCTTGTTTATTAGAGAGAGAAAATCATAATTTTACATGTATGATAATTTGTCACTTACATAGAACCTACAATGTAATGAAATGCATTTTGATTACAAAATTTCCTTTGTCCATGCACAACTATACTAGTTTGCTCCTTTTAGGAGAGTGAATTTAACTTGTATGCAACATAAAACAAGTTTTAATGTTACAACATTCATTTGTAGCAACCTTGTCCAGCCTTAAAATTCCATGCCTGGAGTCTGATAGGAAAGAGGCCAAGCAGATCTATCAAGACAACTTAACTAGTTACACATTGAATCTGCTTGGTAGACCTTTGGAAAAACTGCATGTAAGCTTAAGATTAGATATAAGCCTCTGCGATATTTGTTTGTCTGTTGCTTTTACAGAACAGGAACTTCATATATAGTGAACTAAAAGTTCAAGGTCACAAATTCATCTGGCCTGGAGGTTATAAAACTTTTACTGTACTCATACTCAAACTCAGCCATGTTTGTTTTGAGTATAAGTCTGAGCAAACTCCAAAGTATACTAGAAAAATGTTGAGCATGTACTCCATTTGAGTGTGAGAATGATGTTATAAAAGTTTAATAACCTTCACTGTTGAGTATGAGTATGATTTAGAGCACGGAGTTTGAGTATGAAACATGCTCAAAAAGTTTTATAACCTCCAGGCCAGAAAGTCATAGACAAGGGCATAGTGTTTTGCAAACATATTTTGAAAACTTTGATTAATATATATCTTTCACTGTGAAAATGATAGTCATAATTATATGGAAATTGTTTGGTCTTTAATCTACACACCTTTATACACATTTTAGGTGTTTTTTGAGGGTGTTCAGAACCGTGTTGCCACAGGTGTAAAGCCAGAGGAGGTTGGATTTCAGCTAGCATTCAGCAAACAGGAACTGAGAAAGGTCATCAAAGAATACCCAGTCAAAGAGGTAAGGCTAGCGGATACTTAATGCCCAGTCAAAGAGGTAAGGCTAGCGGATACTTAATACCCAGTCAAAGAGGTAAGGCTAGTGGGTACTTACAGTGAATTACAAAAGACCGGTTGAGCTTTCAATTGCCTTCTGGATTGATCAATATACTTTACCATTTGGTCAGCAAAGTATCACATTTGGTCTGAATTTAGGTCACAAAGTTACTCAGGTATGACAAAGAATTGACAACTTTTTTTTTCTCATTGTGAGTGACAACCTCATCCAGTTTTACTGATTATTTCAAGAAAAGAATTTTTCTCATTGTATAGGTCAATAATTTCTTTGTTTCTTAAAAAAAATTCCCTTTCCAATAAATCTCCCCATCTTATTTTTTCATGGTTTTAAGCTGAATAGGTGTTGTAAAATTCCCAAAGAAATACACTGCTAGGTAGATGTGCACTAACCAACCCTAAAGACTATAAATAGAATAACTAAACAATAGAAGACTGAACCTGAATGGTTTAGCTAGAATAACAGGAATTCTGTTGGTCAGAAACAGTAACAATAGAAGAGTATTCTGGAAGTTTTCTTTGTGTGATATGAATCATGGACTGACCTCAAATATAGATTGACAAACAGATGAATGGTACATGTGGACACTTTGTGAGATGTCTATGAACATTTTTAAAGTGAAATTGATTAGAGTTTAGTAAAGTTCAATTTAATAAATAATTAAAAAAAATTATATGAGAGAGAGAGAGAGAGAGAGAGAGAGAGAGAGAGAGAGAGAGAACACCTTTTTTTTACTTGAACATGTTAAAGTAATCAAATGTAAATTTGAGAGAGAAATATAATCAAATTTGATTTTATTGATATTCACTTTTAAAAAAAACCCCTAGGGAAATTGCTGCAAAAGACACTGAAATCAACTCAGATTTACCTGTAAAAGCAATCTACACTTGAGTAACTTTGTGACCTAAATTCATACCAAATGTGATTCTTGGCTGACCAAATTGTAAAGTATATTGAACAATCCAGCAGGCAATAGAAAACTCAACCGGTCTTTTGTAATTTGCTGTAATACCCATGCAAAGAAGTAAGGCTAGCGGGTACTTGAAACATCGAAAGTTACATTCACAGGAAACGTCAAATATTACATTCACAGGAAACATCAAATATTACATTCACAGGTAACATCAAATATTACATTTACAGGAAACATCAAATATTACATTCACAGGTAACATAAAATTTTACATTCACAGGTAACATCAAATATTACATTCACAGGAAACATCAAATATTACATTCACAGGTAACATCAAATATTACATTTACAGGAAACAACAAATATTACATTCACATGAAACATCAAATATTACATTTACAGGAAACAACAAATATTACATTCACAGGAAACATCAAATATTACATTCAGAAGAAACATCAAATATTACATTCACAAGAAACATGAAATATTACTTTCACAGGAAACATCAAATATTACATTCACAGAAAGCACTGAAGATCTCATTCACAGAAAACAATGAAGATCTCATTCACAGGAAACATTGAAGATCTCATTCACAGAAAACACTGAAGATCTCATTCACAGGAAGCACTGAAGGTCTCATTCTCAGAAAGCACCGAAGATCTCATTCACAGGAAACACTGAAGATCTCATTCACAAAAAACAGTGAAGATCTCATTCACAGGAAACATTGAAGATCTCATTCACAGGAAGCACTGAAGATCTCATTCACCAAAAACATTGAAGATCTCATTCACAGGAAACACTGAAGATCTCATTTACAGGAAGCACTGAAGATCTCATTCACAAAAAAAAATTGAAGATCTCATTCACAGGAAACATTGAACATTGCATTTATCAAAGTTCATATTAACATGAAATATTGAATGTAGCATTCAGAGGAAACACTGAACGCTACATTGAAAGAAAACATTGAAATTCATATTCACAAGAGAGTCACATGGAGGGCCATATTTACAAAGTAATGTTGACAGACCATGATGAATTGCCTTTGATATGTACTTGCACATGTACATATTGGAGGCATCATTTCTAGATGTTTCAAGTCTCATTAATGGAGGGTGTTCTGTATTTTAAACTTGTCAAAGGAGGTCTGTAAGTTAATTGATTATAATTGCAGAATGACTGAGAAATGCTTGAAAATTGGATTTATGATGCGAAACTTTTATGTCACAATGTATTACAGGTAAAGAAAGGTTTGGATGGAATTTATAAGAAAACCCACAAAGATCTGTGTGAAGAAGAGAACCTGTTACAGGTGGTGTGGTTCTCCATGCAGGATGAATTCATCAAACAAATCAAACATTATGAGGATCTGATTAATCAATGTTACCCAGACTCTGGAATCACTCTGGAATTCAAGGTGGAAGAGGTGCTGTCATTTTTCTCAGAAATTGCCCAGAATCATTGATCAAGTGTTTGTGACAAGCACTGTGTAGGATGACCAACATGGCAAATAACGTCCTATGTGACTTATGTAACATGATAACGTCCTATGTGACTTATGTAACATGATGTGAAACTCGGAGCATCCACTGGTTACTGGGTGTATTTCTAAACATGCCGTCGGACCTGATACAATTCATATTGGGTTACGCATGGTCACAGACAGTCACTCACCATGCGAATTATCACATTAAGAGGAGATAAATGCGGCATTTTAGGATCATTGTGTGCTTTTGCTTCAATGGGATATAACTATGTTGCCTTTAGTTTCTGATTCAGTTTCATCAAGAGTCTGCACTATTCATTAATAGCAGCATTTCATTTGTAGTAAAGAAAATGCAAGTTGGGATTTTTTCTTCTGTGTATAAATGTAAAAAACAACCCTGAAGTTTGATGCAAGATTTTAAAAATTCGCCAAATGTATTTGATTGAAACTCATGAAATGGGTGTATTTGTGATGATTTCAGAATAGGGGCTACTTTATATCAGAAGACGGTCAAGTTCTCTGAAGATGAGATTTTGTTGTAGATTCTGTCACTCCCCCAGTGACTTTCAATTTTCACAGACTATATATTTTATTATTTGTAGCAATAGGATTATTATCCTAATGTTTGATCTATGGAGGTAACAATATTTTATTCAGAATTTAAAAAAGCAGTTGTCATAAAAATGACAGAATGCTTCATACCCTTTTGTTATGGGCATATAGAAAGCACTTTGAAACAATTGTAAATGTCACTGCAAACTATGTCCATGTACCACTCATCAACCACTCCCTCCTCCCCCTCAAAGGAAAAGAAATAGTAAAAAACCACTTTAGAAAATGCTATAAATAATTTATTTTTTTTTTGTAAAAAAATTATATATTTGTCAAAGCTGTGATGAAAATTACATTCTGTTGTTTGATTTTTTATGATGATGTTATCTAATTTGTGCATGGATTTTTAGAAAGTGCAATAATCAGTGAAGTATATTAGTAAGGAATATGCTTTCTTTTTTAACAATATTGAAAATAAAATGAATTGTTTTCTCTACTCTTTAATATATTAAATATTGAGAAAATAATAAGCTTAAAGAGTTAGGGGGCATTTGAGCCCCATATTTACCAACAATTCAAGGGGCTTCCGTGGCCGAGTGGTTAGAGCATCGCGCTCAAAATCACACGGCCTCTCACCTCTGGTCGGCATGGGTTCGAATCCCACTCAAGCTGGTATTAAAGTGAGAAAGTTTCCCAGTTTACCTCCGGAAGGTTAGTGGTCTCTTTCCAGGTACATTGCATCTGGGATCTCTCTTCCACCAATAAAAACTGGGCGCCACCAGATAACTGAAAAATTGTTGAGTGTGGCAGAAAACAGCAAAACAACCAACAATTCAAATCAATATTCCAGATGGTTGCTATGTATTACTCAATGAAATCTAGAACACGCATGTTCCTGGTAATTTTCATGTAGTTTTGTCTGATTATGATGTCACTAGGATGTAGTGTCCTATTTCCCCAGTTTTAATCATGAAGTGCAGTTTCTCAACATGTTTTTGACATTTTAGCAGTGACCTCATGCAAATAATATAAAGAAACTTTCAAAGTCTGTTCATTCATACATTGGTTTTGTAGTTTTACATGTATGTTATTACATCTAAATCTTACGTAATCATGATGCCAAATCATGTGACTTTGGCATGAGCTATTACCTGGAAAAATGACGACGAAAGTCAACTCAAGGGAAAATTCGAACAAATAAGTAACACCTTTATCAATAATGAATTGTCACATAGCTTATATCAACATTCGAAGGATTTTCTCAGGAACAAATCTACACTAAAATGTTAGTTCTGTGTGCGATAGAAACAGAGTACATTGTCACAGTTTTTTTGGTGGTTGGAAAGTTTTTGACCGAGAACAAAAAACTGTTAAGGGAAGTTGATACACTTCTTGATATCAAATGAATACAATTTGGTTATCACTCATTCAAGGGGAAAATTCATGTCCGTCACATCACTGTAGAAATATTCGTTTTTGTAAATTAGCCACGAGTTTTGCATTATACATGATATAATATAGATGAGATTTAGTATCAATAAATCCATCAAAATGTTGTATATCATAAGGTATTTAAAGAAAGATTTCAGCACTCTTTCAAGAAGCTTACGTTTATGTATCATTTTTTTTTTTAAAGTCTTTGATAACAATAAGATGATGCCGACTTTTAGTAACCCAAGTCGTCTGCTATGATTGTGTCTCCCCTCTTCCAGGGGAAGACATTGCTTTTATACTTTCTTTCTGCTGTCACAAAATCTTGTGCACGCTTCTCCTCCTATATGGCATAATGGATAGACTTGAAACTTTGCATATTACTTCATTGCCATTTGAAGATGTACATATTGTCGAGACAGGAAGATCCAATTGTTATCCTTAAAGTTATAGTGGATCTAAAAGGCGTGGATGATGTAAAATAGCTTGTGAACATTTCTCCTATACGGCTTATCGGATAGCCTTGAACTTTTGTACAATACTTCATTATCATTTTAATGATATTCACATTGCTCTGACCCAGGGATCAAATATTTCCCTACGATTTACAGTGGATCAAAGAGAAGTGTTCTATGGCTTTTTTTTCGAATTCCCTTTCTTACTGGTACTTCACCTTAACAGTAATTATTTTTGTATCATATATAACAACAACATTGCTCACATTGATGTTGAATCTTTTCTCCATCTTTTCCCTCAATGTACAAAGTGTAGTCCATAATGTATATGTTCCTGCTCATGCTTTCTCCTCCATACCATGCAGTACATTAAGGGGAGAAGGTTTCATTTGGAGCACTTCCAATTTGGGGAGCTGGGAAGACATTTGTTTTTTGACAAAAATAAAGTATATTTTGCTTTGATATACTGATGATATATACATGGAGGAAATCAAAATTTCTTGTATGTGTTTCATACAAATTCTTTGCATGATAACTGGGTTATACTTAATTTTAATCTTTACAATTTACACAAACCATTCCTATGAAATTAATTCATGTTTAGAAAGTGATGAAGAAATTGAATTTTGAATTTTTTTCTGTAGTTAATATAAAATTGAATTGTCAGTCATCGACTTTATTGTTGCATTGGCAAAACTCGGAAGTGCAAGCAAGATGTACATCAATTTTCTCATAATCAGTTAATACGTATGAAGATGCATGTACATGTATATCATAGAATAATGACTGCGGCATTTCTTTGATGTAATTTTTATGCGGGACGAATTATGTTATGGCACTGCATGTCCGTGTGTCTGGCTGGCTGTCTGTCCAATGTCATGTTTTCAGGACTTTTTTTCCGTAACAGATGCATGTACAATTTTGAAATTTGGTCACAATTTCTTCCTCAAGAAGTGTAAGAGTGAGTTTGCATTTCAGCTGGATTGGTCTGTCCTTGACCTACTTTAGGGCTATAAGGAGGTCAAACAGTTTTCCCGAAAAAATTTTCATTACAGATACAGATATTGCTCTGAAATTTACACATAAGCTTCTTCTCAGAGGAATACAAGTTTAGTTTGCATTTCAGCTGGATTGGCCCATCCATCCGTCCGTGACCGACATTAGGACTAAAAGTATGTCAAACAGTTTTCTGGGCTTTTTTATTTGATCAGGATGAATTTTCATTGTTAAACAAAAATAAAAAAAAAAAGAAGCAGATATATTTCTATCTGAGATATATTGAAATGATATATTTAATGAGATTATCAGGTTTGATGAACAATTTTAAAAGAATTCTATCTGGAACAAATGTTGGAAAACTATACATAAAGCATGAATTGACTTTCGGACTGCCGAAAAATAAAATCCATTACTTATTGTATTAATGCTTTCTTTGTTGTTTCATCGGTAAAGTTAAAGGTAGCTAGCATTACAGAAAAAATACATAAGCGGAACAACCAATGCACCCTTTGACCTTGATGGTGCTCCATATTTGGTAATGATTACACAGACCGGTGGGACCAGAAAACCGGATCGAACTAGTTTGCAACAAACGCGCATTAATTCATTGTTGTAGATGAAAGCAATGTCAATTTCGAAAGAAATATAAGAGAAAAAATTCAGTGAATGTAAATATTATGAGATAATATATTAAATTTTATACAGAGGTAAAATTGCAACATATGTTTAACATATGTTTGGATATTCATATGTTGAATATATGTTCAACATATGTTGCAATTTTACCTGTGTAGTACATGTAATATACTGAAAGTGAAGCAAACAGTAATCCAAAGTATGGTCATATCTAACGTAGCGAGTACAATTGTGGAGACAAAAAATAATGTTATCAACAAGAGAGTAAGACTATTTGTTGATCATGCATGAAAATTTTAAAGGACACATCGCATGTTTTTAAACTTTTTAAGTTTTTCAGCAAAATTAATTCATTTCATGCCTAAAACTACTTTACATGTGTTTTAGATGAAACAGTTTGCGTAGTTTTCGAGTTTGAAAGCGATGAAATTCAAATCTTGCGATATGCATATTTTCTTCGATATTTTACGCGCCATTATCTGTGACGTCATATGCGACCTCGAGCGAGAATATTTGAAAACAGTTGATAGCCATTTCATAAACAGATTAGATTTAATTGACAAACAAACAATTATCACATTAACAGCTTGTAAATAACACTGCATTAGGGTGTTTTGTGCCGTTTAAGGGTGTACTTGCTGTCAGTAGAGAGGATTTGGACTGTGTTTTTTCCAATTTTTGAAGGAAGGTATGAGGGACAAGACGTGAATATTTTTTGTCGGCACAACGACTTTGCCGTAAAACCCCCCAGTAGAATTTGTCCCTGTACTTTTTCAAACAAGCACTTGGACAAAGACGTAGATAAACTGCGAGAAAATGGTTCTATCGAAGCTACACACTGTTACATATTGGCCTACGGCATATGCTTTCCGTTCTGCTCTCGAATCCAATACACACTCGCACCAACTGACCTTCACCTTGTAACAACATATAGGCAGAACTTTGCTAGCAGTGTCTACCAACTGGTAGTTTTAAAAAAGAAATTTTAAGATAAAAGATATTTGAACTTTCAATTATAAATAATAAAATATAATATTTCCCGATTTTGAATTGAATTATAATGCTTTCATTTTTTTAAGGAACGCATACGTGTAAAACAACAACAGCACGCCGCGCTCCCACTTCCTAAGTAACAACGTGTTGATAACAAAAAAATAATGATTAGGCCTAATAAGATTGTTTTGATAAAATAATTTAAAAGTATTGTGATTTTCACAATAAGTTTGATCATTATGATTATTTTCGAAATGCACCCGTGACAGTAGGCCTAGTTGTCATAATCGTATCATAATTTATAGCCTATCTAACTTCTCCAAAAATAAATTTAATAATAATTGCACTGTTTATTTAAGAAAAGCAACAACGCTAATTACAGTTGTTTACAGAAATGGCATTACCAAATTGTGTTTAGACAGTGATCCCAGGTAAACATTATTTACTCGCAAATTTATGCAGATTTCATACTCGCTTTTCTCGCTACATTTGGGTCGCTATTTGTATACACTGGTGGCTAAAAGATATAAGACTCGGGGAATTTGTCGACATCGAAATAAATGTTATCCGTGGTAAATAAATTAGGCCCCTAAAACCCGAGTTTTTAAAAAATATCTAACACTACTTTTACAACAAGTTGATCGACGAAGGTCGCATATGACGTCACTGTACCACGTGACTACCTATCTAATTAACTAGGCTTTTTGAAATCGGGGCTTAGATTTAAGTCCGTATTGTGGCTAATTATCGCAATACTTCAGCGAACGAACTATTACAATTAATTTCTATAAGCATAAGGAAGACAAAATGCATATAATTCTGTATACTTTGAAAACACGAGATGTGTCCTTTAACAACCTGAAGCCAAATAACAGCCATATTTAACGTTCTGGGTATAATAGCTGAAGAAAGGTAATTTTTTATATTCAAAGACAATGGATTACATTTTTGCAGTCAACCCCCTTGCACCCGAAGCTTGTCAATGAGGCATGTCCGGGGCGGATCCAGGAATTGCGGTTATGGGGGCACCACTTCATGAGGCTGGGGGCCACCTTGAGGCCCCCATTGGGTCCAGGGTGAAGGCCCAGGGTGCGAAGCTCCTGGATTTTATAGGGCTTGAAATATGTCTCCTATCAGTCATTTGTACTATTTTCTATCAATTTTTATAATGTGAAATTAATAAAATGACGCAAATTTTAAGGGTTTTCGGGAAAAAATTAAGTTTTCCCAATAAAGTAATTCAAGAAATCGATATTTTGTCATTTATTTCTCCTGGAGTGGAATAAATTATTGCTTCGTTTATCATTTATCGTTTTGTACATTTTTCGAAATAAGATACCACGATTGACCTTAAATTTGAAAATGTTAGCCCCCCCCCCCCCCTAAATCCACCACTGCATGTATCAACAAACAGGGTATAGTAATGCTTATATGGTACCAAATTCTCCATTACGCTGAATTTTAGAAATACACCTTTCAAACTAAGTTAATGCTTGAACGGTCCCCAACAAGTGTACATGCTGGATCAAGGTTTGTGATTGAAGTATGTAGGAATGTTTAGGCAAGTAGGTCTGCCTTTTCTTGTTAGGCCAAATATATATATATATATATATATATATATATATATATTGGTTTCCACTTTCCCTGCCTACCCTAAAAATTTCTGCTGACCCTAACACATTTTTTTCCATTCTCACAGATTTTGCAAATGTCATCACTACAACAAGATTATATTTGTTGACTTATTTATCAAGTTATTTATTATGCACTAATACTAGACATATTCCAAAACACAGAAACAGTATTTGTTTACAGTAAGGTGAAGATATGTATCGATTCATCATGTAGATTTTATTTGATTACTAAATAATCACTTTATTTCATGCATAGTAGAATACTAAATCATTAGAAAATTATTCAACCTATAAAATCAAAAAAGCAACAAAAAACAAAAACAAAAAAAACATATACCTACCTACCGACCCTTAAAATTTTGAGGTGAAACATATAATTTTTTTTTTGGCCTTAGCTATATTCATTTTGTATTGTAGACCTAGTGTTGTTACTTAGAAGTGTATGTACATTTTCCAGACTATGCATATATGTTTTTACGCAAGTGCTGTGTTTAAATGAAGTTTTGCCTTTGTGTTTGGTGTTCCTGCAGGGAAGTCATTGTGGCCGAGTGGACTTACGCACTGGTTTGACAATCTTTCTAGGCGGTGGGTGCCGTACGTCGCTGGTTCGACCCCGGGCTGGGGCGAAAATTTTCAGTACCTAGTTGTGATTATTTAGTGCTTTATATTAATTAATTGATTATCACATGTATCGTTTAGATCCTAGGGGTAAACGTAAGGTTGGGTGTTATAATTGTTTGTTTGTGCTTTATATATATATATATATATATATATATCGACCTAGTGTTGCATATATATATATATATATACATACATAGGCAACACTAGGTCTATCTCTCTCTCTCTCTCTCTCTATATATATATATATATCAGACGATGAGTAAGTACACATGATCCACATTTAATTAATTACACTTAAACTTGACTTAATAGAATAGAATATGATTTATTTCCAAATTAGGGCCCTCTCGGGCATACATCATACATGATTGTTAACATTTCAATGTGCAATGACGATAAAAAGAAAAACAAAACAAAACAAGAGTAAAATCTGCACTATTAGTATGAGCAATGTTCATACATGAGACGTTTGAACATGATAATACTTATTTGTATTATATGTAAGTACCACCGTGTATCCTAATGCAAAACAGTCAGAAATACACATAGGGGAATATATATATATATATATATATATATATATATATATATATATATATATATAGATGTCTATATATATACATGTACATAACAACTCTACATGTAATAATAGTAAAGGTAGTAAAGTACATATGATTAACTCCACTGTAATGCAAAAGATACCACGGGACGGTGCATTGGTACTAAATCAACATGTCATGTTTATAATGAGTGCATATATGCAATATGGTTCACACATAATATACAGTAATACTAGAATACTAGTAGTATGAGCTTAGACAATGTACATAACACGAGACATTACTTGATGTAATATATGTAAGTAGAAAAATCCAATTTCAAAGGTTGGGCGTGCAATATCTCCGGAAGTTGTGCAATCTCTCGGAAGTGATGTCAAATATGACTATGAGTACAATTAAATATTTGGTATTAGTAATGAAACAGAATTTTAGAGATGTTTGTTCACAAAGCAGTCAACTACTGGCCTAAGTGAATACAAACACGAAATATTACAGTAAGTAGTTAATCGTAAATACATCAATATTGTTATAATCAATTATTACAACACCTTCTTTGCATACAAGTCTTACAAGACATTAATTATTAAAGACAAAAATGTTCCCTTCTGTTTATTCCGTGTGGTACATAAGTATTTAATTTTTTCTTCCATAAATTTTCTCTAAAGCGACGATAAATGTCATAATTGTAAAGTTTTTCTATTCCTATTATAGAATAATCGTCAATACTATGAGAATCCGTATAGAAATGAATAGCAACAGGGTCATCAGTTTCTCGTCTAATAAATGACAAGTTCAAAACATACCCAGTTTCTCCCATATATACAATTTTGTTGCATTTTTTGCAAAACACTCCATAAACTACATTGCTGGATTTACAATTGATATAATTTTTGATATGATATAGATACTTGTTACCGTTGCAGTCCTCAATATGAGTTAAGTCCTGTTATTGAAATGAACAGAACAAGTATTTGTTGTTCAGGCAAAGAAACATAACTCTTGCAATCAATTGAATTGCGCGGTTTTGACACTATCCCCCCAAATACCTATTATGACACTTTGCCTCTTTCTAATCCCTGGGTATATAAGTTTTGTAAACATCTACTGGGTGCCGGTAAAAGAAGTACTAATATTGCAATAATCTCTGAATTGGGTAGATATCCTATGTTCTGCTCTATAATCCAAAGTATTTTACTATATTGGCATAGACTTGAGAATTGCCCAGAATCATCCCTGTTATACAGTGCTTATACAGAGAATATCAATCTGAATTCATATAATATAAATTGTTGGCACAAAAACTTTAATCATTTTAAGGAAAAAATGGGCATTTTGGTACCCAATTGTAAAAATCTCAAATTCTCATTTTTCAAAAAACAAATGAAGAATCAGGTACGGAAACAATTTTTACTTTACTTGTCAAAACGACGTGAAGAGGGTCAGAAATCAGGAAAACTCACAACATATTTTTCGTATAAAGAAAACTTTACTATGGAAAGTTATATATTTTTAGAATCCTTAGAATTAAGAAAAACTCTATGTAGATTTCGAATTAGTGCACATGACCTTCGAATTGAAAGAGGAAGATATGAATTTACAAAAACCAATTCTGGCCAGAAGATTTCTTTAGAAAGAAACAAAAGAATATGTGAATTATGTAACCTTAATTGTGTTGAAGATGAATTTCATTTCCTTACTGATTGCCAATTCTATGTTGAAGAGAGAAATATGTTTTTAATGGTATATACAAGCTCAACAAAATTTTTATCTATCTAACAAATAAGGACAAATTTACTTGGTTGATGATTAATGAAGACAAACCAGTAATTGTCAAATTGAGTGAATATTTAGTGCAAACTTTCAGAAAAAGAAGTGATGCTTTAAAACTGCAAAAATCATTATAGTTTATTATTCATATATTGGTATAATACTGATACTGTCCATCTACTTGTATATACACATGATTAGCAATTCATATATGTATGTACTTGTTTCCCCAACATGCTGCATCCACACGCAGTTTGCAGTCTCTGTAACCTGTAGTTAATGTTGTAAACTTTCTTTCTTTTTTGAATTTCCTTCTTTATAAAATGTCTTACTGTTATGCCCTCTGGGCCCAAAATTGGAATAAACTTATCTTATCTTATCGTATAGTGCGCAAGCGCTAATTGCCGGTCCTTTTCGAGTTGCATGTTAACGAAAATCCAAATTGAATTCCAGATCTGGAATTTCAATTCAACACCATCAGTCCATCACCCCGTCCTCGACTGATTCACCATATATTTGGGTATAGTAAAATCATATATAAACTGCGGTACGTATTTACCTTCAATTATTTTTCATTAATTTGACAGCTTAACGTTTTTCATCATGGGTTTTACAAGGCGACTCGCTTCATCTTTACCGCCATATTGTACACGCCGTGTATGGCATCATGGTCGGTTCTTTTGATATTATTGAATTAACTCTTAAGGGTTGTTATTCTATTCCCACACATCTACTGTAATATTTAAGCATTAATTTTGTTTATTTTAAAACTTATCTGTAAGATCGTAATGTTTATATTTAGGCCTAATTAGCTAACCCAACAACACGTGCTGATTCATATTATTCCTCTGATAATATTGTTCAACTTCGTAGAAAATGTTGCGACGTACCAAGCGACCATCTAAATCGCCTTACGCTAGACCGGCACAACATCCAGCTCTTCGGTCATTGCCCACACAGAATTTGACCCCTGCAATTCCAACCCGGATTCAGCCCCGTCCAACATCAAGTCAACCCCAAGAGGAGAATCAGATGGGCATATAGGACACAGCTACCATTTTATAATCACAAAGGTGTATGGAACGCCAAATTAACATAAACTCAAATAATTGAAGATATCTTCAATTATTTGAAGATATCATTAATTCATTTGATGCGCGCAACAATTGAATTAAAGATATCTTCAAATAATTAATGATATCTTCAATTCTGAATTATTGCGCGCATTAATTGAATTGATGATAGCATTAATTCTTCAGCTGAATTGATGCTTGCTTTAATTGAATTAATGATCTCTTCAAATGAATTAATGATATCAACAATTGAATTGATGCGCGCTACAATTCAATTGAAGAGAGCAATAATTGATATAATGCGCGCATTAAATCATATTGATGAGAGCAATAATTGAATTGATGCGCGCATTAATTCATTTGATGAGAGCAATAATTGATTTAATGCGCGCATTAATTCAATTATTGCGCTCTTCAATTGAATTAGTGATATCTTTAATTCATTTGAAGAGAGCAATAATTCTTTTAGAGAGAGCAACTATATAATTAAAGATATCTTTAATTCAACATATCCACAATTGAATTAATGATCTCTTTAATTTAATTGTTGCTCTCTTTAAAAGAATTGATGCGCGCATTAATTCCGTTTACAAAAGCATTGTAAATGATTTAAAGATATCTTCAATTGAATTAAAGAGATCATCAAATTATTTATACCGAGCTCTAAATTAATTATTGCGAGCAATATTTCTACTAAATTGATGCTCTCATCAAATGAATTGAAGAGAGCAATAATTGAATTAATGCTCGCATCAAATCTATTATTGCTC
The DNA here is from genome assembly GCF_947568905.1 of Ostrea edulis. Taxonomy (NCBI): domain Eukaryota; kingdom Metazoa; phylum Mollusca; class Bivalvia; order Ostreida; family Ostreidae; genus Ostrea; species Ostrea edulis. The sequence continues at coordinate 95,812,913 of NC_079165.1, read as the reverse complement.
TCATTAATTGAATTAATGCGCGCATCAATTGAATTGAAGAGAGCAATAATTGAATTAATGCGCGCATTAAATCAATTATTGCTCTCATTAATTCAATTGATGCGCGCATTAATTCAATTGATGAGAGCAGTAATTGAATTGAAGCGCGCATTAATTCATTTGATGAGAGCAATAATTGATTTAATGCGCACATTAATTCAATTAAAGAGAGCAATAATTGAATTGATTTTATCTTCAAATAATTGAAGATATCTTCAATTATTTGAGTTTATGTTAATTTGGCGCTCCATAAAGGTAGCCTCCCAGCCTAATCGCGGAAACCACTGCACCCACTCAGCCACCGGCGACACCCTTCATAACAGGTGAAAATCCCCTTTCTTAATACACAGTATGTTTATTATTTTCGTAATTTTATTTCATATTATTGATGTTTTGCTAGCATTGTTTTGATATTACCTGCCTTAATGCTATGGTGATTTCCATTTACTACTTTAATAACACGCTGTATCATTTTATTGTGTGCAGTGCCTAATGGTTATTTATTATATTATAATTATTATGCGCCCCCCCCCCTTTCAAGGAAGAGGGGCATATATTAGTTTGCACCTGATGGTTGGCAGACTACGTGTTGCCCGCTCAATATTATATAAATATTGCATGTAGTTGTGGGTAACATTGAAAATTTTCACCCCGAGAAAACCATTGTCAACCGAGGCGTAGCCGAGGTTCACAATGGTTTCTCGAGGGGTGAAAATTACAATGTTACCCTCAACTACATGCAATATTTGTTTTATTATACTGAATGTTATGTAAACTGGAAAGCAGAAAAACTTACGTCTGTTGACATTTGATCAATCACTGTCATGCGATATTTCGTATTTCGATGCGGGTACTCGCGTTTATTACAAACGCTCAAACGACGTCGTCTAGCAATCTACGGCGAACCGTACGCGCATACATTTGACGCATTTGATAATTTTTTATATCACCCGTTGTCAAGTACTGTTACCCGTTGCTAGATACTATCACCCTGGGGCGCGTGTTTTTTGTTTTTGTTCTCAGAGGGTAACAATATGTTTTTTCAAATGCTTCTCGACCAATCAGGTTCGAGTATTTTACATGAAAGTATGATAACACCAATTACTTCATCGTAATGATATTTCATATGGGAGTTGTTAACTTGGTTACATGTATCAGTTAACCAGGACCCCTATTTTTCTGGTCAAGGGTCAATTTTCTCTGGACATAGGAATACCTAGTCTGCTCAACATCTTGAGAACCCTTTGCTTGACAGACATCAAACTTAGTACGCTGGTACATCCCAAAGAGTAGATAACCCCTAATGATTTTGAGGTCACATGGTCAAGGGTCAAACAGGTCATAGAAATTATATACTGACCACTCAATGTCTAGAGAACCCTTTGCTTGACAGACATCAAACTTGGTACACTGGTACATCATCAGAAGATGACCCCTCTTGATTTTAAGTCACATGGTTAAAGGCCAAGGGTCAAACTGGACATATGTATATATTGACCACTTAATGTCTAGATAACCCTTTGCTTGACAGACATCAAATTTGGTACACTGGTGCATCTTCAGGAGATGACCCTTCTTGATTTTGAGGTCACATGGCCAAAGGTCAATGGTCAAACTGGATATAGATATTGTCCAATCAATATCTTGAGAACCCTTTGCTTGACAGACATCAAATTTGGTACATCTTGAGGAGAAGATGACCCCTATTGATTTTGAGGTAACGTGGTCAATGGTTTAATTGTTTCCTAATTTTTAAGAACTCTTCGCTTTACTGACACCAAATCTGGTACAGCATAAGAAGTAGATGACCCCCATTGATATTTGGTCACTTGGTCAATCCACTCCTCACATTGGAAGATATTGTCTGCTCTATTTCGAATTGGTGATACTACTATCAATCAAATTAGGCACGTGTATACCCGTTTTCAATTTTGCACCATGGGGGCATATACATGTATGTTTTACAAACACAACTTGTGATTACAAGCATTACTGATGAACTTGCGGCTCACGTTTCTCAAGCCATCAAAATTAAATTTGGGCAAAACATTATGTCAATTTATCTTAACTCTTGAATTCACAATCACACAACAACCATGATACGCACAAATTTTCAATCATACAAGGTCAATTAGTTCTCGAACCCATCATCAAACATAACAAAATTCCCACGATTCATAACTCCATAGATGGATTTTTGATATTCCCAAGTATATATTTAGCTAGGCACCTTTCTGACATCCAGGGCATCTAAAAAATATATTCACGCCATTCTCATAGCACATGATCGTAACTAGTTCTAGCCGGCTCGAGTACGATAGGTGTTCAGGCCAACAACAACAAAATCCCTCAACCTCCTCTGGTTCCATTGATGCTGGGTTATGGCTCATGTATATATGCAATCCTAGGTTTCCTACCAAGTAACCCTTCAAATCAGTGAAAAACCACAGACACATTGCTACATACACACTGGTACATTTAAATATTCATTGTTTGATTCAAAATATTCAGTGAATTATGGATTCATTGACCTCAAATGTTGCGATCATCACTTTAAAGGCCCATGCCTTAAACCACACAGCATCAACTTATCAAATGGGCATAAACTCTCTTCAAACTTTCGTACCAAATATGAATTCCAGCTATGTTGGCCCCCACCAGTTCACCAGTGTATCAACTATATTGCTTTCTTAAGTACCACCTAAGTATCGTTTTCAACGGCTAGGTGAATTAGTTATAAAATTCAGTTAGAGGGCGGTATTGACAACACAAAACCTTCATAGTAAGCTCAATCCTACAGGGATTTCATAGGCTGAACCTAGTAAAGTATGCCCGTTTCCCTATTACTCTTCGTATATCTATCCTACCAATAGTTTGTTCAAGTTCATACGAAGCCGCCACGTTTCCCACCGCATTTCAGTTGGCAATTTTTGCATTGTTGCGGGTTGTTGCTAGTCCTGCCGCTCCTACACTATTGTACTATCACGTATCAATAGGCGATGTACATATTTCGTTGTTTATAACTGGCTCAAAACATCAATGCAATAGGGGTTCTATGTTGCACATTTCACTCAACTCACGAGCAGATTCATTGTTCAAGCACATGCACAATATTTTGTCCATTAGACCAATCACGTGGCCCATTTTACTGCCACCTTAATGCCAAACCGCTCACAAAATATCAACTTGCATCATTATTGCACAGGCCTATTGAATTCATCGGTCTAGATCCCCAACAATAAATTCAGGCTAGAGGCAGATGGAAATGTGAATCATTTAATGCCTATACCAGAGCCTAAAAATTCAAATTTTTAAGTGTACCTGCAATATTGTGCGTCCTAATTCCATACTACTGTCTGAATTATTGCCTCTTCCATTATTCATTATCCTGCCCGCCGTATATGGATTTACTACAGCACATCTTTTTAGTGTGGTAAGAGTGGCATGGTGTGGAAGGAGGTGGGGCCTATTGTTGCACAAAGGGGCAAGCCTGATGTTATATTAATTAATTGGGGAGGGGGGCCGTATTGGTACAACACCATTGGCTAGATTGCAAAAATTTCTGAAATTAACTATTGCCAGGATGCCTATTTACAACTCCACAAACTCGGTTCATATCGTCCCAGATCCTCCCCAGGCGTTACTATACACATACGTCTCAATATTGCAGCAGACAACGCACGTACGAGTATTATCAAATCATTAGCTCCATTCGTAACATCACACAATGCCGAATACATAAAATACCTAGGTCTTCAACAATGCTCTTCCAAATTTCACAGACACAGTATGCATTGTCTGATATTGCTCAGGTTATGTTTTTAAACAGTATCTGGGATGGATTGCTCAGCATTGTCCAAAGAAACGCTAGAATATTTCCTTAACCTAACTACTATTTCAATTTGATAAGCAGTCTCCCTGTCGTGGCTCGAGCAAAATTGTGCCCGCTTGTGGCGGATGTCTTCATGTATGTTAACATTTCTTAAACATACATGAAGACATATGGCCGAATTTTGCTAAGCCTGCCACAGATTTTGTTTCAGTCCAGGTCCGTGGCCAATAATTGGGCTTATTGACATTGAATGATTGATTGATATATTGATTGATTGACACATTGATTGATTGAAAATATTGATTGATTGACACATTGGTGCATTGAAATATTGATTGATTGATTGAAAATATTGAATGAATTATTGATTGATTGACACATTGGTGGATTGAAATATTGATTGAAAATATTGAATGAATTATTGACTGATTGACACATTGGTGGATTGAAATATTGATTGAAAATATTGAGTGAATTATTGATTGATTGACTCAAACATGCATGGACTATTGATGCTACAACATTACTATCCAAAAGTCGTTGTAGATCATGCATTTCATTACAGAGTGTATATGATATACATACTGATGGTTTGTATTGATATGAACATTGTCGTTGAATTGGAAATATGTTTTTATTAAGTAAAGCCATGACAGAGACTGCCAATACGTGTTATCGTTCTGTTCTATTGAAATAATTGGTTTTAATAACATATTGACATAAAGTACGCTTTTTAGCACCACACGGCTTGCATAAATTTTCTTTTCTAAAAAATAGATTATTGTGTTTCTTATGTACCAGAATGTCTTTTAAATTTTTGTCTCTTTTAAAAGTCACTATGGGCATATCTCTAAAAACGTTTTTGAGGCGGTCAGAATTTTCAAGAATTTTTTGACGGTTTTTAAAAAATCTTATGAATATTGAGAAGCCCTCTAGAATAGTCTACCACAAAGGGAACACGGTTACCCTGCTTCGTATTTTTTCTGTAGTTTAAGAGATTTGATCGGTCGAGTTTATCTACTTTCTTAAGTTCATTTTTTTTACATCATTATCCAAATAACCGCGTTTTCCTAGATTTTTCTTTATTTCCTTCCGCTGAATTTGATATTTTTCTTCTGTGGAACAAATTCTACGCGCACGGAGCCCAAGTCCAAAAAAGCAAACAAATTACCAACAAGATGAAAAAAAAGAAAAGAAAGGTTAATGAAATGTACAAAAGAGGATCCATTTCGTCTGAATTAAGACATTATCTACTACCCACCGAAGTAACATCAGGAAAACCCCAAGCTAACCCAAAAATACACAAAAATAACAATCCACTCAGGACTATAGTTAATGGCCGACAACACCCGACAGAAAAGATAGCGGAGTACCTTGATTCGCAACTTGAGAATGCGAATAGATCCCTTGGTAGCTATGTCCAGGATACTACAGATTTTTGAAAAAACTTTCAAGTGTAAAGCAACCATTACCAGATTCTTCTATTTTATTTTGTATTGACGTGAAAGCACTTTTATCCCTGTATACACAGAAAAGAAGCTCGCGATATTACAAGAACGTCGTGAAAAAGAGTTAGACACGGAAAGTATATTAAAAATGTTGGATGACGTTCTTGACAATAATAATTTTAGTTTTAATAACAAACATTACATGCAGACTGAATGGACCGCGATTGGATCAAAACTTGGGCGAAACCACGCTTGTGTTTACATGGGGGGATGGGAACAGATTCTTCTCGAAAAATCAAAACAACTACCATTATTTTATGTACGTTATATTGATGATATTTTTGGCATCTGGACGGGTACAGAAAAAGAACTTAAACAATAGGGGCTGTAAGCTCGCAAACGAGATGACGCGAGATTTGAGTACTTTCGGTGACAAACAAACCTTTACGGTTTGCATGAAATCATACCACTTGGAAATATCCTGCAGTTTTTATCGTTGTTTTTTGGTCGATGCAAAGAAGTGGACGTTATGGGGAAAGTTGTGCAGGTAAGTATAAATGCATTCTAATACCGGTAGTAAACTTGATTTCCATTAAATGATAAATATCTTGGTATTGTTTGTCACCACATCTGTAGGGCCTTCATACCGATCATCAGTCTTTAGTTACATATACGCTCAAGTATAACTAAATAGATTTACATTTCTTTATTTACAATCCACAAATCAAGATGTACACAGTTATACATCACATGCAGTCACGCTTGGAATTGTATAAATCAAATGTTTATAGAGGGAGGAGTATGATTTTACGATCTATAGAGAGAATGTTTACGAAAAACATCCCTAGACACGGCAGCTGTAGTCCTGCTAAATAGTACTCTTTCTATGACATGTACAACAAAACTTCATCACTGATTTCTTATCGGTGTCGCGCGTGCATGACCTTCTTTAGCTGTAATAATGTAACCCTCTCCTCTAAAAAAAAAAAAAAGGGGGGGGGTCAGAGTAAAAAATCTCGGAGAGGGCTACATTATAGCAGCTTAACCTTGATAAATGTAATATTTACACAATTTTCAAAAACAAGTGATAGTATTTGATATTATAAAACAATAAATGTTTTAGAAAGTGGATTTATTGAGATTCGATTGGCACTTGGTGGATGGGAGGGGGGTATAATTTGATAACATGATACAACAGTATTGATGGTTTATTGGGAATATTATTATTAAACAAACCTTCTCCACCCGCATTGAATTTTTCTATCCTCTCTCCCTAAACCAGTTTCAGATTGTATAAATACAGTTTGTGTATAGAAAATTATTAGTTTTACTAAATTCAAGAATATGGCTTTTACTTAAGACTTACAATAACTTCCTTCAGATGAAGAGAAATGTATTGCATGAAAATGATTTTCCTTCCAATTTTTTATTTAGGTTAGATGGATCGATCCCATTGAGACTACTCTCTTGAAATATTCCCGGACACCTTGATACCCAGGCCATGACATACAGTTCCTGTAAGTGCTGACATACCGTCAAAGCAGTGACTTGTGTAACACCGAATGGTGCAATCACTCATTTTTCAACTTTGAGTATTGGGATCAACATGTACTCCACAGAAAAGTTCCAGCAAAACCCAAAGCTGGAAACCATCTGTGATCAATTAAAACAATGTGTGTCCTTGAACATTCCAGCTTTTTATCCTTGAGAGGACAGTTGGCTTATAAAAAAGTTGAACTGTGTTACATATTAGCCAGGGGAGTATTTACGTCTAGAGGGCTAACGAAAGGATAAAATCCACATGCCAGCAGTCTGCGAGCCAATATTAACCAAGATAAATATGTGCATGGGATGCATTAAACAGTATATTAAATTCTAATAACTGTTTATTCAACCGTAATATTTTTAAAACATTTTTTGGAGTGACTGTTAAGTACAATGCTCTACATGTTCACATCTTCAGGAATTAAGCACTCGGATTTTTTTTTTGGGGGGGGGGGATATTTTAATATCGTTTTCTTCATTTATTATTATTATTTGGAAATCCTGTATGATTAAAATAAAATTCGTGTGTCAAATAGTTTAGTATAAATAAAAAATGCACTATTGATTGTTATTGTTTTACTAAGTATGTTTTATCAATACATGTTGATTTTGAATTCATTCAGGAATGGAAATATTAAAAGAATAATTCTGTTAATGACTTAATGTTGTGTCCATTCAGAGTCCTTTATGATCCGGGATAATTCTGCAGTCAGCTGTTGTCCGAATAATTAAGTTGCAGTAATAAAATTCTATCACTTTGCAATGTTCTTTGTCCACTAAGAGTCCTTGATGATCCGGATAATTTTGCATGCAGTCGGCTATAGTCCAAATAATCGAGACGGAATAATTCATATTGCACAAAAGCTGGCCCTGTATCTGATGATAGCAAGGATGTCTGGACTTGAAGGAGTAAATACTCTTCCTCTATTCTAAATGTAATAAAAAGTTTATATATAATGTACAGTGAAGCGTACATGAGAAATAATATTACAAAGAAAATATTGTGACCTCAGAAATTAATTCAAGAATTTTCTGATGCTTACAATGTAACTTTTTTTTCTTTCTGGCTGTAAACAGGCATTAATTATACTGAAGATACACATTCTACAAATTTTCTACCACATTATTGGAATCAGCCACTGAAATTATGAAATTACTCTCTCCGGCGTTTGCCTCCTGATATCTTTAGACAAGAACTGCCCCCCTCCCCCTGTAATTTCTTGCTAAATATATACAAACTTAATCAAGCCATAGATATTAAAGTTCTCTTAATAATACCCCAATTTCTCGAAATTGCTTAAATGATAATGACCCCCCCCCCCAAAAAAAAAACCCCAGTGAAGTGATAGGCCATAATATAACCATACCGCCCCCCCCCCCCCCCAATTTTAGCAACATCACAAAATTATCTACCTCAGTTACATTGCACATTTGTATGTCAATCATTAACAATAATAGCGAGCGCAGCGAGCCAGCGCGGAGCGTTGGCTTGTACTGCGAGCTCTAATGACTAGAGCGCGGGAAATAATCCGAGCTAAATCTCAACCTCTAACAAGAATTTTTTTTTTGACGCCAATCCCAGAAGTCCCTCGTACAAAATGGCGGATGGTTCGATTCGTAAAATAATAATTAAAAAAATCTTTGAAGTATTACAAACCTTTCTTATTTGAAAGGAAAGGATGACAATCATATTCTTCCCCCTTTCTTTTTCTTTTTAAAATATTGTCTAAAGAAATGTAACAGTCACGTCACAACTACCAGGCTACATCACAATACGCTCGTTGCATTTCCCGCTAAACTGGTTCCTACATTGGCGAGAAGAGCAACACAGTAATCCTACGTATTGTAGTATCTGGGGAGTCGTCCCCAGTACGACCTGTTTGGCAGACAGCTTCCGGAGCCCGGATGACAGTTCCCGCCAAGAGGCATCTTGCGATCAGAGCTTGAATACGAAAGACGTAGAGAATAGACGAACACACGAATAACGACGAACAGTGAAAAGGTTCATTCAGCGTTATGCATAGGTAAGTCTGTGGGTAACTCACGGGTTTACTGGGTCACACTAACACCCTAATTACTTTATTGGCGCCCAACGTGGGACCACAGGCTTATCGGTGAATTGACAGTTTGTTGTTTTTTCACACCACGCTGGTCAGCCGCCATATTGGCGGGAAGTCTCAGTTTGACTTGGAAAAAAAAATTTCACTTTGAATTAAATTAAGATTTTTGTGATTATTTTAGGATTTAATATTTAATTACAGAATCAATTTAGATTATTGACATTTGCATTTTTGTATATTTGTGCATTGTTGTGTATTATGGATACATCTTTTGATGAAGCGCTGTTTGGATTGGGCTTACGAGCCCACCCAGACACCCCCGCGTTCACGCGTCGTGGCCCTACGCTGTCGCAGTTAGCTTCAGGTAGAGTTGATAACCCATGGGGTTATGGGGGGGGGGGGGGGGCTTATGACGGTATGTCAGGCCCCGGGTTAGAGCCATATTCCCAAGGTGGATCCTTGGTTGGCGGCGATCCCTTTGTCACGCCGTCCTTGCCTTCCTGTTTGAGGGAGGGGGGGGGGAGGTAGGTTGAGGGGTGCCCCAGGAGGGGGAGTGAGGTTCTCGGACACTCTACTTGGTTCTAGGGAGGGGGACAGCCCAGAATGGGGTATACGGCGTAGGTGGAACTCAGCAGAGAATCTAATTGGCTTAGATTCACCCATAAAAGGTTCTGGACTCGACACTTCGTGGTCTAGGGATAGGAATAGGTGGGAGGAGGATTTCTTGTCCCCCCATGGGGGGGTCAGTTATTCCTAACGTCTCGGCAAGGCCCACACCGGTTTCGACTATGGATTTAGTTCAGGGACTTTCCCGGAACATCATACCCCCTCCCTGCATCCCTATGCTCCAGGGTCACGGAGGTTTTCGGCCCCACTCCCTCGCTCGTGGGCCGATGATCAGGCTGTAGGCCAGCTTAGTAAGAGTTTACCCCTGGGGGGCTTAGGTTCACGCTCACAGCGTCCCACTCCCAGACAGGATCCCCCAGTCGCCCCTTTTTCGGAGCCAGGGATTTCCTATGGGAATTATCACCCCCCACAGGCCAGCCAAAGCTATGACCTACTTACAGGGTCCCCAACCCCACATGCCCATCCTTCACATGTGCAAGACTCTTGGGCTGGGGGGAATACCCCCCATCCCCAGCATTCGGTACCCCCTAGGCTTGGCGGTTACGCTAGCACACCTATGCCCTACCCTACCATGATGACTCCACCCTATCAACAGGGACCCTCCGCTTATCCTGGCACCACGGCCTGTGGGTTAGGGGACGAGGGGGGTAGAGTAGCTCACGTTCGGCCCCAGTTAGGTGTTCCCGACACACATACCCCTTTCCTTGGACCGTTGGCCCAGGGGCCCGCTCCGGTGCCCCACCTCCCCACGCCCGCCCCTCAGTACCCTAGGTCTGGGGGATACGCGACGGGCACTGGAAGACACGCGCCTAAGTACAAGGATTTGCGGTACGATGGGAAAAGTAGCTGGAAGTCCTTCCTGCACACATTCGCTCGCTTGGCCCGTAGCCAACAGTGGACCGAGCCTGAACAGCATGACCAATTCTGCTTCTCCCTGGAAGGGACCGCCAGTGATTACTACACCCTGTTGCTGGACACTGATCGCAACCTCTCATTGACCGACATCCTGAGGAGATTTGAGAAACGTTTTGGATCCTCAGCGCCAGACCTGTCACACCAGCTGAACTTCCAGTCAGCGTCCCAGAATGCAGGCGAGTCTTTGAGACATTGGGCAGATAGGGTGCTTACCCTGGCCACACAAGCCTTCCCATCCGTGCCAGATGTTCATACTCACGCCATTCCGCGGCTGTGTTATGGCGCCGAGGACCGGGACGCAGGACTCTATGCCCTGGATGGCCAGCCCAAGACGGTTGAGGAAGCTGTTGATCGGATGCAGTATTACCAGCATTCAAGGCAGACTAAGTCGTCAAAGCCTAGGCGGGATGTGAGGCAGGTAGCCCAGGAGAAGGCCCCCGATTCTGACAAGGAACTCAGGGAGATGCGCCAGCGCCTTCAGGAGATAGAGAAGGAACTCCGAGGGCGGACCCCCTCTCCTCGGAGACCTTCATCGCCACCTTTGAGCGGAAATCAGTAGTCAGTAGGTTGCTACAAATGCGGGGCCATGGGGCACTTCAAAAGGGAATGCCCGGAGCTGAAGGGGAAAACTGAGGCGAACCAGGGTCAAGGGGCCAAGGCCAAGCCTAAGGACGGCCACGAGACGCAGCAACGTTCGTCAGAACCACGGGGGCGGGGAGCCAAGACCCGCCAGTCACAATTTAGTGGAGGGCCTACGCAGCGGGAAGTCAGGGTGCTGACTCCAGAGCGCTCCCCAGTTAGGCCAGGGCCGTGCGACGCTCTCACGGGGACAAGTCGGTTTGCAGGAGGACACAGGCAGGCGCCCTCCTGCATGCGCCGCTCCAGGAAGGGCACACTCCAAGTGCGGTTCAAGGAGGCATCCGAGGAGGAGGAGGAGGAGGAGGAATCCGATGACTGGGTTATAGGGTGGGAGGAGGACAAATACGAGCCTTCTCCCAAGGATATGCTGTCGGGATTCAGGCTCCCTGAGGATATCGTGGTGCCGGAACTGCCCAGGTTGGGGACAGAGAACCAGGGGGATGGGGAGGAATTTCCGGAGGATTCGGAGGACTTGCCGGATCAGGAGCCCTCGCTCATTCAGGAGGAGCAGGCCGGACGCGTACCTCACGCCCAGGCCTAGTGAGTGCCCGGAGCCAGTTAAGGCGCAGGTTCAGCCCAAGGAGGAATGTGGGCTGGGGGTGGTCAGTGGCCAGGCGGAGGACGGGACAGCAGATATGCCATGCCGGCATGTGGGAGAAGCCCATGAAGACTTGCCTGTGCCTATAGGGCAGATACGCCCAACCACCGGATTCATGGTCGAAATGGTAGTCCAGGGAGTCAGACTACAGGCAGTGGTAGACACTGGGGCGGAGGTGAGTGTGCTGTCCACCCGGGTCTACGAGGAGCTCGACCCCAAGCCTCCCATCAAGCAGCATGTGACCTTGGTTCAGGCAGGGGAAAACGCTCGGATGAGGGGCTTCGTCATTGGCCCTGTGGCAGTTTGCCTGGGAGACACAGAACATAACGTCGACCTGTATGTGGCTCCCCTGCAGGACCAAATGCTGCTAGGTATGGAGTTTTTGCATCAGCAGAAGGCTCACTTAGACCTGGAGCATGGCACCATGACCTTGGGAAAGGAGAAGGTCCCTATGACGTTCGGACGCCCAGGAGGGGGACAGGAGGCCCAGGTTTCGGTAACAAAGTCTATCAGGGTCCCAGCTGCCTCAGTCGTCTTATGCCCTTGTCATTTGGATAAGGAGTTGAAAGACTTCGTAGTCAGCCCTCAGATCACACGACTCTCGAACGTACTACTGGTGCCGCACACTTATCACACTGGGGGGAGGTCAGCAGTGACCTGCATTATCAACGCCTCGGACGAGGATGTGTCCATCCCAGAGGGCAGTGTGATAGGCTCAGCCTCGGAGGCCGGATTTCGGACGCCGACTTCGGACTATGTCCGGAATGTTTGCAGTGTGGCTAATCCCCACATTGATTCGGGGGCTGAGGTCCCCGAACACTTGAAGGACCTCCTTGATCGCTCGTCCAAGGAACTGACCCCGGAGGAGCGACGGATGCTCGCAGACCTGCTCAACGAATTTCAGGACGTATTTGCTACGGGGGAATTCGACTTTGGCAATTTCACGGCTCTGGAGCATGAGATCGACACAGGCGAGGCTCGTCCAGTTAAGGAGAGGATGAGGCGCACCCCGCTGTTCTTCGTGGACGAAGAGGAAGCACATCTTAAGAAGATGTTGGATGCAGGTGTGATCCAGCCCTCGGTGTCAGAGTGGGCCTCCGCCCCTGTGCTGATCAGGAAAAAGGACGGGCAAGTTCGGTGGTGCCTAGACTACCGTAAACTCAACGACGTGACCCGGAAGGACGTATTCCCATTGCCCCTCATTGACGAGTGTCTAGACACTTTAACTGGCAATGTGTAGTTCTCGAAGCTCGATGCCAATTCAGCTTTTCACCAAATCAAGATCAGCCCTAAGGACAGGAAGAAGACCGCCTTTGTCACGAAGTACGGGCTGTTGAAATCCTAAGGACGGCCTCAAACTCAAAGAGTTTGTTCGTATGGGATTCGGATTGTGCAATGCACCGGCGACTTTTTCCCGTGCCATGAGCCTGGTGTTAAGGGGACTCACATGGAGTATAGTCCTGGCCTTCCTGGATGACGCCTTAGTCCTTGGTAAGGACTTTCAAGGTCATTTGGACAACTTGAAAGCGGTATTCCGGAGATTCCGGGAGTTCGACCTGAAATTCAAGCCCAAGAAGTGTGAGCTGTTCCAGACTAAGGTTGAATTCTTGGGGCGCCAAGTGAGCGGAAAGAGTATTGAGATGGGGGACACTTACATCGCAGCAGTGAGGGAGTGGGCTCCCCCAACCAATGTTAAGGAGGTAGAAAGGTTCCTGGGGTTTGCGAACTACCATCGGACCTTCATAGCTGGGTATGCCCAGTTAGCGTGCCCGCTTTATCAGGTGACAGGGAAAAAACCCGTTGAATGGGGTCACGAGTAGCGGTCAGCATTCGACGCTTTGAAGAAAGCACTCACTAGTCCGCCTCGGGGAAAACGCGCTATTGCCTCTGCCGCCAGGCGGACGATGGCAAACTTATGATCCAGTGTGATAGGTGTGAGGAGTGGTTTCATGGAAAGTGTGTGGGAGTGACTCTGGAGGATGCAGAGAGGTTGGATAGTTGTGTGTGCTCCCCTTGCTCCTGTTGGGGTGCGGGTGGCTCACACCTTCTTCTTTCTCTTTGCGGGAGACAGCGTGGCGCTGAGTCGGAGGGGGGTCCCCCCCCCGGGGGCTGGAGGGGGGGGGGGGCGGGCGCGCTCCCAGAGGGACGACTCCTCGTCCCAGAGCGGGAGGAGGCGGAGAGCCACTCCGCCGCCCCGCGGGCCCAGCCCAGTAAGGATCCGGGAGGACTTTGGGGACCCCAGGGATGCGGGGGCTCCCGGTCCCCCTGGCCCCCACAGCAGTCGGGACTCGGAGTGCCCCCTGCTGTGTGGGGTGGCTGCCCGGAAGCTCCGGCGGCATGTCACACTTACTCACCTGCCGCCGGTCTTCCGGCGTGGCGTCCCCCCTCCCGGGAGGTCTCGTCCATCCGGGAGAGGGTCCTGAAGTGGTTGGCCAGGACCCTCCTCGGCCCAGGTGCCACTCTGTCCGAGTTGGCAGCCTCCTTACGGGCCGAGGAGGAGTTCCCGGACCCCCACGGTGGCCTCACACCAGACCTGGTGGAGGCCATGGACAGTCTGTGTCGTAGTGTGGGGGAAGCCCCTCCCCCGGTCTACGAGTTGCGCGGGGACGTCCACCCCGCGCTCCTCCTCCATTGGAGGGCACAGGCTGTCTTGCTTGCCAGGATTGACCCCTGCTCGAGGGCGGCCTACGGGAGGTTGGCCGCCAACGAGAGGATAGGTCGTGGGCGCTTGAGGGACTTCTCTATGAAGCCCAACTCGTCGAGGGGGTCCCTCACGCGCCAGAACGAGGCCCTCCTCGGGGGCTCCGGCTCCGGGGACCGCTGCTCCCATGGCGCCACCGGTAGCTCCTGAGGAGGCCCCGTTCATCCGCCAGGAGCCGAGAGATGCCTCCCCCTTCTCGGACGATGGGCCTCCCCCCCTTGAACTGAATCAGCCAGAGGGGTGGGAGCTTGACTTTGAGGAGGAGGAGCCGGTCGAGTGGTACCCTCTTGGACCAGAGATGATCGAAGGGGGTGCCACCGGCCAGCATCAGGGTGAGGGGGATTCGTCCCCCATGCTCGAGTTCGGGCAGAGCCCTTTGGACGGGGATATAGGGGGCCCTCCGGTCGGTGGGGAGGAGTTCCCTAGGCCACCCCCTGGGTTCGTTACCTCCCAGTACATGACTGCGGAGATGCCTCGGGGGTGGCATGGTGCCCGCAGGGTGACCCTGGCGGTGATCCAGGAGTGGTAAGTCGCTCCTGGATGTTTTCCCCTGGTTTTGGGGGTCACAGTTTCAGTGTGAGAGCCAGGGGTGACCCTGGTCCACATGGGGGGTGGATTTTATGGGGGGGGTTTCCCTTTACCACCGGGCAGGGGTGCATGGCCCAGGACAGGCTGTCCTGGTTTGCACTGGGGACTAATTCGGGGGGTTTCCCCGTCAGAAGTTTAGGGGGTGTGGGTCACAGGGTATCCCTGTTCCACACCGGGTAGGGACCTTAGAGGTCTTAGTTGAATTCTTCCGGGAGTATGCCCGGGTCCTCTCTTTGCCGGAGTTTTCCGGCGTCCTCGGATAAGTCTCTCCGAGGGGGGCGTGGCGCGCCCACCTTGATTACTGGTTAGACCCATTTCTCCGTCCTTCAGAGAAAACGGGGGGGAGTGTAGTATCTGGGGAGTCGTCCCCAGTACGACCTGTTTGGCAGACAGCTTCCGGAGCCCGGATGACAGTTCCCGCCAAGAGGCATCTTGCGACCAGAGCTTGAATACGAAAGACGTAGAGAATAGACGAACACACGAATAACGACGAACAGTGAAAAGGTTCATTCAGCGTTATGCATAGGTAAGTCTGTGGGTAACTCACGGGTTTACTGGGTCACACTAACACCCTAATTACTTTAGTAATGACAGTGAACCAGATCAGTTTTCCTTGTTTTCAATATAAATTTTTTGAAAATGTTTCAGATATGCTGCGCTCGCCCCAACGGTCACACCGTAATCATATTAGGCCTAGTAAAGAGAAGTAAGTTTAATTAAAAGTATAAATGAATTGCGTAATTATCGAATAATCATTCATGAAGATGAAGGTATACTTGCAGTTACCTGGTTACTTTATACAACTTGTTCTCCATCGACACTTGAACCACTGCATTGACAATGCATGCCAACTTGTTAAACAGGGACATAACAAATGGTTGTGGTACATAGCGTTCTCTGATTTACTAATAAGCGTTGGTTTTCGGACGTGTATTTGGCCCATATTCTATACTCGTAATACTGAATCGGATTTGTTTGTCACCGGAAACGCTTCACCGGAAGTGACAAGAAACGAGACTTACAGCCCCTATAGGGTCAGAAAGTCTCGTTTACTTTCGCTTTCGATTTACTACTTCCGGGCAACAGTCGAAAAATGTCACTTCGTTTTGCTTTGGTTATGCTCAGATGACAGCGTTAAAATGAACCTACAGCCTATATAGATTCCCTACTTATGCAAAAAGAGGAAGAAGTGGATTTGTAGATGCAGGTAAACAAGTCATAATACTTATATTTTTATAGTTAAATCACCGATTGAGAACTGAGAAGCAGCGAGCTCTACCCACGACCGGGTGATTGATCTAAAACAAATTTTACTGAATATTTTCGATAATAAACAGCTGTCAAGTTAAAGGGTTTAGTTTTTTTTATGAGTTAGAACTAACATTACATGACACAATTATGCAGTGTGTTACTTTTGATAAAGGAGACAGACTGAATGCAAAAGGGTCGGGGGGGGGGGGGGGGGGTGTCGGGAATAAAACAATTAGCTGGGTAAAGTAAATATATGCAGGCATCTATTTGTACCATGTTTTGTCAATCTCCCTGACTAATAGTTGATCATATAAACTTGTAGTAACACATTTATGGGATGCTGATAGTTTAAGGGGGGAGGACACATTTACAAGGCAATGCAGTTTCTCATTTTCATTATATTTTAATTAATAATGATATTGCTTATGTTTTTATTGTGACCCTCACGGAAAATGCTACCAATTTGGAAACAAAAAAAAATTTCAAAGACGATTTGGATCACTGAAATAACATGTTTTTGATACACATGTACTTCATTTCTGTATATGTGTTTGTGAAACACTATGCCTCTTGTGACAACAAAGAAATAGTAAACATTCGCCCATACATTCAGATCTTAAATTAATTCAATTTAGATTGTGGCATTTGAATTCTTCTTGAAAATGAAAATTTTTGATAAAAGATGTTTATTTACTGTTTAATAATGCAGTGGTGGGACAAGTGGGGTTGGTGGTGGTGCCATTCCCCATTTGGTAGTTCATATGTAACAAATATGGGGATTTGGGTTGCAATTTTGATAATTTTAATTTACACTAATACCTCTTTTAGGGAGATAGTATAAATTACACTTGCCCCCCCCCCCCCCTTTGCAAATTTTCTTGATCCACCCCTGCAATACTTTTAATGATATTCACATGCTGTTATATACATCATTTCCGTCAGAAGTATCAATGTGTTGGTGGCTGTTATGAAGAGAATGGGCCCATTTTAAAAACTTCTAGGATGGGCGGTGCAAGGGTTCATACCAGTGATCAATTTCTCATGAAGTTGCACCTAAATCTAAGGGATTTACATTTAGCAGGCCAGAGGGCTCAATGCCTAATTTACCTCTGAAAGAATCGCAATGGATACAAGAAACATAACACTGAATTTAACTTTAAAAATGAATAACTAGTCATTATCTGACAGCAACTACATTGTGCAAAATTTGTCACACAGCAAAGGCTATTACTTGTGTAGCACAATTGTTCTGAATTATATCCTGGGTCCACCTCTGATGGTGATATTGTTGATCACTGAGGTGTATTGGAGATGTTGAAACCATATGATATATGATTCTTACTAATAAAGGATTTGATATATTTGATAAACTTTAATCAGGAGTGACATTGAACATATCACCTTTTCTTTCATCAAAATCTCATTTCAGTAAGGATGAAGCACAGCTGTTACCAGAAGAGTCAAATTCATGTGGAGTGTGAATTGAATAATTAAATACATCCATATTCTAAATCATATACCTTCACAATACAGACATATATATCTGTCCACTAAGATTTTCAACTCTGTGTGACTCTTGTACATTTGCAAATCCTCTACTGAAGGAAATAACCGATATGAATTCCACAATTTATCAAATCTTACCTTTGGACTTAGATACTATAAATGTACAACTTCTTACTCACATTATTCTGCATTGTCAAGTTGTATTAAATGCATTCAAGTAAATGATAACGTGAACATTTATTTAAGGTTGCTAGTCAAAGAAATTGTTACAATGATGATTCATGCACATCTTTACACTGATCAATTGTAGCAAAAACAAAATAAAACTAATGGAAGACATTTGAATTTTCACAAGTTTGTCTAGTTTGTTATTGCAGAGAGGGCACAAAGGCTCAATCATGTATGCCAAGTATAATTCCCATAATTCATCTCGAAGGATGAGAATCACTTCCATGTTCATTGGTGTTCAAACTATGAAATCACAAATGGTGCCTGTGAGGTAAAGCTGATGGAGAACTTGATGCCAATAACCATGGCTCTCTTTGAGCTGCTGCGCACCTTCCGGGTTGCACTCTGAAAATTTTACCCCCCAAAAAATATATTAAAAAAGACTGACATCCACTATGTCTATATTCTTTCATAAAAATACCAATGCTAGATAATTCTTATTTGGACATTCAACATTTTCTTATAGAATAATAAAATTTATTTACTTATACTGCTGTCTGAAAGAATTTGTAAAGAAAAACTTTATAATGATATCTGCATTTATCTAGTAAAAAATTCCTTTATGAAATAATTTAGATAAATTTCTAAATGAAACTGTAAAACGTTCAAAATCATAGAATAAAATAGGGCTATATATCCATGTTATACACAACAGGGAATTTTTTTTATTCCTTTCTATTGTTCTAGCGTTTTCACTCGATGCAGATTATATTACGGGGGGGGGTGTATCACAACATCAATCAAGAATCAGTCTAATCAGAACTAGGCAAATATATTGCTGAGATTTTGATCGAGGACTTCCGATGTCTTGAACTAAACTCTGAGATATAGATGTATGGGTGTATATTATGCAAATGACTGTACAGTGCATATGATGCAGACGACTCTATAATGTAAACATACCTGTACTTTGTAGGAAAATGTCTCGTATTGACGCTTGAACAACTGCTGTAATAACTCAGAGCTCTATCTAGAACAAATTTTCTAAACCCAGTTGTTATCCACCGCTCTCTCGCTTTTTGTAGTAAGCTCTGTGTGGTTTTGAACGTAGCGAGTCTAGTACATTATTGATAATGCCATCCTGACAACTGCCCGGAAGTACGATTTCACGTTATTTCTCGCGAGTCACATGACGAGACTTTCCGACCCTATTCCATAAAACCGCGAATGAAATACATTCAAACATTCAGCTTGACTTACGTCTATCAAACACCAAAATCGATTTCCTTGATGTAACAATCTCAATAACAGACGGAATCCTGTGTACTGACTTATACTGCAAACCCACCGATAAACATATGTACATTAATAAAACCTCTAGCCACCCCGAATCTACAAAAAAAATCCATTCCCTTTGGACTTGGGCTCCGTGCGCGTAGAATTTGTTCCACAGTACCCCTTGCTTGTCGTAGAAGGTGACTAAATGGGGCGGTCCTTCGGATGAGACCACAAAAACCGAGGTCACGTGTCACAGCAGGTGTGGCACGATAATGATCCATCCCTGTTCAAATGCCATAAGCGCCGAGCACAAGCTTAAATTTTGCAGCCCTTCACCGGCAGTTGTGAGGTTTTCTTATGAGTGAAATATTCTCGAAAGGGACGTTAAACAACATTCAAGCAATCAATCAATCATTACAGAATGACATTGAGTGACTATAGTCTGAAAGCCATTTGCTTATTTGTGTGATATATGATCAATACTTGTTAAAACACTGTTGAAATAAGAAACTTTTTCCTTAAAATAGGTTATGTTCTGAGTGACCTTGACCTTTCAAAAATGACATCGAGAGACATTGGTCCAAAATATTGATAACTGTGGAAATATTGTTCAGAGGTGAAGTTTTGTTCATGTGTAATGTTCTGAGTGACTTTGACCTTTATAAATGACCTTGAGTGGCCTTTGTCTAAAAGCCATTTGCATATTATTTATCTGTGTGATATATGAACAATATCTGTTTTGAACAGTTTTGAAGTAAGTAACTTTTTTCTTGTATCCTTAAATAAGGTATATGTTCTGAGTGACTTTGATCTTTCAAAAATGATCTTGGTCCAAATGTCCTTGTCCCAAGGAATATTTGTGGTCAATTATGATCAATTTCTGATGAAAGGTTCAGGAGATGTGCACTCGGACGGACAGACATGACCACATGCTCCCCGAAATTTTTGGAACGCGGACATATTCTTATCTTGTGATCAGTCATTCAAAAATCCTTTTCTTATCTTGTGATCAGTCATTCAAAAATCCTTTTCTTAAACATCACTCTAATTCTACGCACAAGTTCTCTAAAGTTGATATTAAAAAGATGCTGGAGTTCCTCATGGACAATATCTACATGGTCTTTCAACAGTCAGTTGGAATTCTCATGGGCATGGATTGTGATCCTTTATTAGCCGACCTGTTTTTATATTCTTATGAGGCAGAATTTATTCAAAAGCTTTTACATGTGAAGAAAAAAAAAATATCCCACCCTGCAGTGTCCTTCAATGTAACAATTATTTATCAACGACGTTTTATGCATTAACAATGTTCATTTTCATTTATATATTGATTCGATATATCTCAGTGAAATTGAGAGTGTTTTGTTAGGTTGGTGTATGACAATCTTAGACATGAAGCGTCACGGCGAGGAAGTGTACATTGTAAAGTAGACAACCATTGTAATATGCAGAGTTTTACTTTCAATTTTTTGAATCTTGTGTTTTTGAATCGTGTTAGCCTCCCAATTTGGGACACGATAAAAATTTATTGCACAAACCTGTGTGATAACCATAGCATTTTTTTGCACATGGTTGGGGGTGGAACATCTGATGTGTGATTTTGATATCTTGGTGTCTGATGTTTGAACGCATTTTGCCATCAAAGACAAGGTTGACTTGTTTTTATTGCCAGACAATGATATATCGATAATCTGACAATGTTGAGTAATTTAGCCTTTAGGCTTTGTAGAGTTGGTTTCTAAGAGCCCTGGCGTTTTTAGTTTGGGGACCCCGTAGTTCCATACTTCTATACCTCCCAGGGTTGTTGTCCCACGGCCACTTTGCAAGTTCCGCTGAAGCTCTAACAACGCGAGTAAATGGGTAACACATCCCACTTTGACGTACTGACCCCCCACGTACACACACACAGAGCGAGAGATCCTATCTGGGATATGTGAATCCCAAGACTTTTTTTTAAGTCAGCCGTGTATTAAACGTTTACTCGGTACTTCATAGTACGACGCACGTTGAGTTAATACAATTACAACTAAGTACCAATATTACTACAATAGAACTTAGCCACAAACTACTTCAACAATACTATTATAGTATTTTTATGGAATACGTCAAGGCCACGTCTGTTTTTCTACTTTTCTTTTAAAAGTAGAAATTTGCCACCGCTCACTTCTATAATTAATAGTAAACGAATGAACTGATTTTGAAGTAGAACGCCCGTATTTATACTGCTGTGTTTTTCGGATGATATCGTAACGCCCTACAGTAATTTAGTCTCCGAACGGTACATCATGTGCATCCCCAGACCAACCTCAATTTGTCATTCAATTTGATTGTTCTACGACCCTTTGAAAGTTTTTCACTCATTCAGACGTCAAAAACTCTAGTATCTTCGCTAGCCAAGAGTGACGATCCACGGTGTTTCTCTATAGAGTTCTAAACACCGTGGATCGTCACCCTTGGCTAGCGAAGATGGAACTCTTGGTGAAGTACCACAAATTTAGACCTATGCCGTAGCAGTGAGGGTTCTTTAATTTGCCAACGCCTGCCGCGACACGGAACCTCCATTTTTTAAAGAAATAAGATGTCATTTTT
Organism: Ostrea edulis; assembly: GCF_947568905.1. NCBI lineage: Eukaryota > Metazoa > Mollusca > Bivalvia > Ostreida > Ostreidae > Ostrea > Ostrea edulis. The sequence goes on along the minus strand of NC_079165.1, from coordinate 95,791,129 downwards.
AGCATACCTCAACTGAAAGCGCATCTGTTGTCCGTCCGTCCGTCGGTGTGTCTGTAAACTTTTCACATTTTCGACTTCTTCTCTAGACCCTTTCCGCCAATTTCAACCAAACTTAGCAAAACGAATCTTTGTGTGAAGGGCTTTCAAGTTTGTTCAAATAAAGGGTCACGCCCCTTTCATAAGGGAGATAATCACAAAAATGCAAAAATAGGGTAGGGTCATTTAAAAATCTTCTCAAGAAGTACTGTGCCAGTAGAACTGAATTTTAAATGAAAGCTCCCTGACATAGTGCATTAAAACCATGGCCCCTGGGGGTAGGGTGGGGCCACAAATGGGGGTAAAATATTCACATGTGAATATATAGGGGAAATCTTTAAAAATCTTCTCAAGAACCACTGGGCCGGGAAAGTACAAATTTACATGAAAGTTTTCTAGAACTGACATAGTGCAGATTCAGGTTTGTTGAAATCATGGCCCCTGGGGGTATGAAGGGGTCACAATAGGGGATCAAAGTTTTACAAATATTCGAAAATCTTCTCAGGAACCATTGGACCAGAAAAGTTTATATTTACATGAAAGCTTCCTGAAATAGTGCATATTCATGTTTGTAAAAAGCATGCCCCCAGGGGTAGGTTGGGGCTACAATAGGGATCAAAGTTTTACATACGAAAATCTTAAAATATGGGTCAATGTGACTCAGATGAGCGATGTGGCCCATGGACCTCTTGTTTAGTATTATTGGGATATGACTTCAAGTTGGTTACGTGATCAAATTATATAACGCCGTAAGGGCATCGTAGTAGATTTGATCACGTATCAACTTCATTTTCTATCCTGATAACACTCAAAAATGATATTCTATTTCCTATATCTATATTTCCATTTTGATTTCTGTTCTTACCGAGCTTCCATACTTATGTAGCAGATGACAGAAATGATCAGAGAATATAAAATATACATGTAAATATTTAATTCAGAAGGTTAAAAAAGACAAAACAGATATAAAATAAAGCTAATTTAGAGCGCCAGGTCTACTGATTGATTGATTGTACATGTATATTGTTTAACGTCCTGCTCGAGAATTTTTCACTCATATGGAGATGTCACTAGTACCGGTGAAGGGCTGCATAATTTGGGCCTATGCTCGGCGCTTACGGTCTTTGAGCAGGGAAGGATCTTTATCGTGTCACACCTGCTGTGACAAGGAGCATTTTTTTGCGGTCTCATCTGAAAGACCGCCCCATTTGGTCGCCTCTTACGACAAGCAACGGGTACTGAGCATTTATTCTAACCCGAGTCAGGAAGAGCAGAGTAAACTACATTCGTGATGTGACTTGGTCGCGATTAGCGATGGAGAAACCATCTTGGCCAACTTGAAGTTAAAAAAGAATTTCTTATTACAACTTTATTACTGTTTATTTACTGCAATGACTGCCAGTCAACTATCTTCTTGTCTACTGCTTCACAAAGACTGTAGAAACATCCACTTAAATGAATGATGTCTGTGAGTAGCATTCTATCAAGGATGATCATAATTGCAACAGAGATGCTGACCATTACATACCTATTTATTATATGATTGAATAATTCCTAGCTCTCTAATTGGCTGAGATCCAACAATGTAGAAATCATACTACGTTATGTTTACCTGCACGTGACCTTCCAGGTGAACATAAGGAATTATTTTTTCCACATGGGACCAAAAATAGGTCGGGAACTTCCAATTTGACGCGATCGATTATACTTATTTTTGCCGTCCAATGAAATTCCGCGTTTCTCACTGGGTTCGGCTAAGATTTCAGCAGGGTTTTTTTCCGGTCGTCACATTAACAATCTTGAAGGTCTTTTTTAAAATCATTTAATCATATAATAAAACAATTATTGCTGTTTTTGAGGTCAATACGATGATTTAGACACCTGAGGAGTACAATATTCACCGAGCCCGAAGGGTGAGGTGAATATTGTACTCCTCGGGTGTCTAATTCGGGCTCGGTGAATATTGTTCTTCTCAGGTGTCTGAATCATCGTATAGACCTTAAAAACAGCAATAATTGTATAATATTCTAGTTTGATATCATTGTAAGCAACGCACTCTGATGGCTCGTTTGACGCTGGAAATTGTTTTGACGCGAAAGTTGAACTCTTCAATTAACAAGAATAGATATGGGTTACCCCATATCCAAGAAATTCGATTTTTAATTTACTCGTTGCAAATACTGTGACCAGTCTTGCTTCACTAGCAAACAGTGCGCACACCTGTCCTTGACCTTTTAACCTTGAAAAAAATGTACAATTACATGAACAATACTAATGAAGGATAATTTAAAATCTTGTCTTTATATTAGCTGAAAAATACATATATAGAGTAATGCAAAAATCAAGAAGGTGAAAATGACTTTGTGGATATTTACTATGATATCCCCCTCCCCATCTAATTTTATTTCCTAGAAAATAAATTGCCCAATTAGGTTATTTCTTTTTTAATTGAAAAAATGCCCACCCCAGAATTAAATGTGTGTCCCCTTTCTTGATAAAAAAAAAAAATAAAAATAGTAGAAATATCTCATTTCCAAACCTTTAATCCAACCCTCCTATTTTTAAACATTTTCTCTGTTATGGTTATATTTGTATTTTCTTATCCTTGTGAATTCATAAATTTTGTACATGAGGATCACAACCTATGCACTTATAAATAAATTCAACAAGAAATGTATACATTGCCTTAAAGCTGTATGACCCGATGTTCATGCATTATTTTTGTACATAATTACTTTAAAGCAGATTAATTACTTTATAAAGTTATTAACTTTCCCTTAATTACATGCTTGAAAACATCTGCATGTAAAAGAAAACAGTGCGAATATTATTTAGAAAGTAAATATAGTGGCTACATATATAAATCATCCCATAATAGACGTCTATAAATAGACCCACGCGCGTCAGGGGAATCCCAACATGATGTATTAACTCATACGCAACTGTCTAGTTTTAAGACTGAAAGAGCGTAAAACAACGAATTACTAAGAGGTATTTGATATTTTTATATCTATTAAACTTATGGTACGGCACTGTTATAACAAAATACACAGCTTTACACAGATAAGACCAGCGATGATTTGAAAGTTTGAACTGGTCACATGACTGTCACTTGAAATGGCAGAGTGACGCGGTTATTTGTAAACATCGATTTAAAATCAAATTATTTGGGTTAAAACAGGTGAACTAATTTATGATATGTCGTGCAGTCTCATAACTACATACGTGAGATGATTTAATAGCGTTTTTACGAGATGGAAAAAAAATATTGTAATTCGGACCATACAGCTTTAATAAATTTTATTTATATATTGGGGGAAAAAACCATGGGAATCATTTTGAATTGCAGGGAATTTCGTAAACGAGAGACTTAAATAAACTCTTCTGCGTAAACTTTATTTCCATGCAAAAGTACCACCTAGTACCTCATCAACGCAATACCGAGCTGTCTTGCAGTGAATATTGCAGGTGTAATTTTTTTTTACAGTGTTTCTTTACTTTGTTCACTGACAACAAGCAGAAATCACATAAATTGCAATATAAATGTTGATAAGTTGAGTACCTTTAAAAAAGAAAAACAAAACCTCGTCACTCGTACATTTCTTACATATGTTATATTTTTAGAAGTTGGAAATCTCCACATATATGTATTACTTTAATAAAATGATTTGATAGCCTTTTGTCTTTCAAAACTACCGTTACCAGTGGTAACATGTTTTCCTTTAGATATCACATTTATTCTCTTTTCTGTTCAGTTGTTTTCCTCTGCTCTGATTACATATATTTAATACGAGAACAGCGTCTATGAAGCCGTATTGACAAAGCGTCATGCTTGTTTATAACGGTCGATAACTCGTAGTCGTACGTATTGTATAAGACAAATGCCGATGTCAAAATCATCGGCATTTACCAGTTCTAAGTGCTCTGTCATACATAGAAATCCTTATAAAAAAGAAAACACAAACACACACAAATAAATGATTAACATTCTCTCTCAGAAGAAATTGTATGATAATTAACGAACAATAATCATGAAAGGAATATAATTGTCAATCGAAGAATGACCTATATATTTCCGTGAAATACACTGAGGAGGCAGCTAGCGTAGGAATATGAATGCTTCTTATTTACATTTCTGGTGAAAAAGTGATTTTCTTAAAATCATTTGACGTTAATTTTGTTTTCTTCTACGTATTACATACACATCGATATTCTAAACATTTGCTGTAATGTTGTATCTGCTGATCATGAATGGAACTATATTTTTTCAGAGCAATTTTGTGAAGAGTACCTGAATCCAGTAATAAATCTTGAATAGATAGTATAGTATGCACTGATCGAATTTATTAAAAACAGTCCCAATCTTATTCTATATAAAATTGCAAATAAAATGTACTTAACACCGGATGCCGATCATGCGATTTTTCTTAAAAAACCTTTGGTTGTGCAGTAAATCGATTGTACATCCATGTGCATGTGAAGTACGTTTGTGCTTGAGAGGATGAAAGAGAGAGAGAGTTCAGCACAGGCTTTCATAGTTTTCAGCTTCTTGCGACTACAAACATGATTAGATGTAAACATACATTAAAAGATCAATTGAAACACGACATGAATACGTTCATTTATTTCCCCTCAGGCTACTGACAATAACAGAAAGGCACATTCTACACTGAAATACGTCAAAGGGACATGTGTATACACAATTAAGAAGAACATGACTTGGATGTTTACATATTGATTGGGATGTACACTAATGAGGACAGACTAGGTCATATATATTCTGTATAAACATACATATACATAAATGTTTATATCAAACAAACATTTGAAATTAATAGTCATTACTTCACATAATTTAACTACATTTTGTCTATTACAACACTTACTATCCAGCACCCTTTTCCTTACCGACAAAGCTGTACATTTTAATGTATAAGGAAATTCATTTACGATTTGTGACTCAGTGAACATATTCTTTGCGACGAGAGATTTCATTGGTAGATGGTGGTTAGCTTTACAAAACGTCAAGAGAAAATTCCTTATATACATTTTAGGTATTTTCATATGCAAATTTGCATTTAAAAATTCTTTTTTGAAAATGAAAAATGTCACTGAAACACTTCTGAATAAATTGGTCCTTCCACGTTTTTGTAAAATTGTAGCAATCCATTTCACATTTAGAAATCGTAAAATACTTTGGGATCCCGAGAATAGATTTGCCCAAAATAAGAAATCATCCTGGTATAAACAATAATATTTACATTTCCCATCTTTACAATAGTAATGATAGCCAAGTCATGTTTTTGTTTACATATAGATCGCTTAATAGAAAATATCATGTTTAAAACAAACTGAGATGTGCCAAACACTGTAAACTATCTAACTGTATTCATAATTATCTTGTGAATTGAAAAAAAATGCTTTAAACGACTTTTACTAATATACTTAACCTATATAAACAAAAAAATGACACGAGCCTTGTTTACATAACAAAGAATTGTGAGCTCTGTATCTCCCATGTACTTTGACAACTAACATTTAAATTTTTGCTGACTATTAGAACTACCTTAGTTAGGCATTCTAAACATTATAAATGGAAAAATAAAATTTGAAAATTTTCAGCTCAAATCGTGTCAATGCCCCTTTTAAAAAAAGAAAATACCAAATTTAGGTCATGCATACAAAACAAACATGAAAACAAACGTGGGGATAGATATTCCTTTGCTGTACTCCATTACATTTCACGTGGAATAAATTGCATTAATAAATCACAAAAAGTGGGATTCCCGCTCGGTTCTACATGTATGTGCCTGTTTAGTGACATCAGCGGGGCACAAAATAATTTGCAAGTGTTACTCATTTCTGATGTAGAATGTTGATAAAGATACATGTATCACTAGACTGCGGTATTCTACAACTACTCTCTATCAAATATCCATAGAAAAAAACTACGGTTGTAGAGATATAAAATTAGTTTCAAAATACGACCTGTGATTTCGATACTTTCTTTCCGAAACGAGCCCAGTCTGAGCAAGTGTAGTACATTTGTAGTATACCGCGTGCTATTTTCCCACCAACTCTAGGGTTTGTGCATTTCTAACTACTTCTTAGTGTTTTCACATGATTTATTCAGATAGGTCCTTATTCGTGTACATACGAGTGGTGAATTCGATGTCAAAACTTTATACCGAGGCCATTGTTTTCTATCGGACCACGGGTGAAGAAGGTGTGCACTTAGTAGTAGTTACCCCATATAATATTGTTGATTATGTACAGATAACCCACACTTTTAACAAAAGAAAACACGCCAAACTATGGTACAAGCATATTTATACAAATAAGACCCACCGAAGATGTCCGAGAATTATAGTAGTCAAGAGTGAATTTAATTTTCACAAAACCAAGTGTAGATTAGTAAAGCTCCTTATAGTGTAGATAATACTAAAGAACTCAATAACTTGGCAAAATTCTTAGTACAAGCAGTGAAAATACGAAGTTTAGCATTGTAAGTCAATAATGTAATTATAGTATTTTTGTGCATCTCATAATGCGATTACATGTATATCATTTTATATTTGTAATTTCTTCTCCTGTCCACTCACCTGTTGTTTATCTTATACAATTAGATATATACTGTGTATATACATGTACATGTACTAGATGTATTCCGATGAGTTGTATAACTCAAGGACAATAAAGAATTGAAGTGAATTTAAATTTCGACATATTCCTTTCATCTGTGATGAAATCAAATAGTGTAATTGTGTAAGTTATTATATATTGTCAAAATAGAAACATTAACCATGCTAGTTTGGGAAAAAATCTTAATTATTAGTACATGTACTATGTACTTCTAATACTGATTCAATATTTAGACAAATCAAGTCCTTAGCAATTTAAAACACAGATTTGATACACACAGCTTGCAATAGAATGATTAATACTTTCAGAGTAAGAAGAGTTACACGTAGTGGTGTAATGCGCCGACAATTCACGTGGTCACCTGACCTTTCAACAATCAGACAGGTTTAAAATCTAATATCGTGTGGAGAATGCATGTAATCTCCAATAATTATGAAAATCTTATCTTGGGTTTAAAAAAAAAATTAAGACCCGAAGTAATATTTACGTGAATATCCTATATAATCTTTTGCAAATAAAACTGATATGTCGGAAAACCATCTGGTATAAATTGATGGGTTTTTGTTTGAGCTGAGCAAGGTAGAAAAGCATTGTTTGCAATCAATAATAGTCTTAAAAATCATTGTTTTAATGTAGAAACTAAATGTTCGGTTTTTGACATATATGTTTGTAGCCTATTATCCTATGGATCTGAAATGTGGGGATTCCATAAAGCCCCAGATGTTGAGAAAGTACACATTGATTTTTGCAAGAATGTCCTGGGTGTAAATAGAAAGACATGTGACAATATGGTTTACTGCGAATTAGGAAGATTACCTTTATATATTAAAAGAAAATTTAAAAAAAAATTAAGTACTGGATAAAACTGAAGAACACAGCTGACAATTGTATTTTAAAGGTTTGTTACGAAGACATGTTCACTTATGATAATAACTGGTTAGCTAATATAAAAGAAGAATTGTCTAATCTGGGTTTAACTTACTTGTGGGACCACAATAGGAACCAAAATATTTATAAAATTATCGAACACAAAATGTTAGATATATACAGACAAAATATAATGTGTAGTTATGAAAGTTCATCAAAGTGTATGCTATACCGGCACCTTGTTGACAATTTTTGTGTACAATATTATCTAACAAAACCAATAAACTCGTATAGTAAGCAGCTTATTACTCGTTATAGAACCTCGTCACATTCATCATGCATATAAACCGGTAGACATAATAATATTCCCAGAAAAATGAGGATTTGTAAATACAAAATGTACTGTAATTTAAATGATATTGAAGACGAATTCCACTTCATTCTAAGATACCCTCTTTATAATGAATTAAGAAAACATATATTAAAGAATTAATATTCTATTATGCAAAACCAAGTGTATTTAAATTGACCAAGCTTCTGGGTGTAAGTAACATCAAAGAACTGAGTAATTTAGGTAAATATCTGAAATGTGCCGCGAAACTACGTAATGACACGGTTATCAATTAGTACATAGAGCATATCCCCCCCCCCCCCCCCCCGTATATACCTGATACAGTACATATTATGAATCAGTGTAATTGGTTATATTTATATTACAAATCGCATTTTACTCTATGAACCAACCAATTTCAGCGCGCGACACAATCCGTTCACATTGACTATGAACGGATTATGAACTAGCTTAAGGACATGCGGGGCGATGTGGCCAAAAATAACTCGTCAATGAATATTGTTTCTTTTTTTTTTTCATGAAGCACCATCAGGATGTTCTTTACAATGTGTATAAATTTCATGGCCACTTTCTAGGTATACAAGAGAGAAATTAGCTTTGAATTACCCCCCTTTTCGAAAATTGTGAATTTTACAAGATTATTCCGATTTTCATTTCAAAAAAATAATTTGATGGAATTTTTATATATATCTTTTACAATAATCTTTAAAATATATGTAAAATATAAAATAAATAATAATAGCATGCTTAAATATAACCGTATAATAAGAAATTGGGAAAATTTAAGGATTTGGGGTGGAAATTAGTACTCAAAAACAGGATAGTCCAGATACTAAATGAAGCACTGCTCAAAAACCTGTCAATTAATATTTTTTGCAAACACTGCAATTAAAAGCTATTCATATACCTAACTTCCTGTAGAAATATGATGGGATGAAGCTAATCTTGATTTTGAGGTAGGCGTCCTTGAAGTTATTTATTGATATGTTCACTTGGGGTTAGGGTTGACGGAATATTATTTAAATAATAACTTTCAAGCTTATATTCTTTTCATCTACAACTACTGTTAAAAATAATGAAGGAGGGGACAGTCTCAATTTATTTGCACAACAATTTAAAAATAAATGCTCACTGTCAAATACGGGGGGGGGGGGGGGGGGGGGGGGGGCAGCCTAATTTTTTGTGCCTGTTTTGGAATACAT
>NC_079165.1:95397579-95420079 GCF_947568905.1 Ostrea edulis | reverse complement strand
AACTTTATCTGTTACAGGTTTATGTATTCATGCATTGTCTGTTGTATGGAAGATAACTTCATCTGTTACAGGTTTATGTATTCATGCATTGTCTGTTGTATAGAAGATAACTTCATCTGTTACAGGTTTATGTATTCATGCATTGTCTGTTGTATAGAAGACAACTTCATCTGTTACAGGTTTATGTATTCATGCATTGTCTGTTGTATAGAAGATAACTTCATCTGTTACAGGTTTATGTATTCATGCATTGTCTGTTGTATAGAAGATAACTTCATCTGTTACAGGTTTATGTATTCATGCATTGTCTGTTGTATAGAAGATAACAGACAGGTTATCAGTTCTGATGTAAATGTTTTACCAAACATTACTTGCAAAAATGATCTGTAACATTTTTATAGATAACAGTTTGAGAATATTCATATTTCAGGTCTCCAAATAATTTTCACATTAGATGAAGTGTCCTTTATACAGAATTTAATATTTTACATCGAAACTGCTTACAGAACACCGGTAAGTCATATACACTGCTGACTAGTCAGAAACTGTGTACTAGCTTCAAATGTTGTAATACATGTAACTATTCTTGTTGATATCTCCTTAGGATTATGGTATTTGGGAGAGAGGTGATAAAACAAACCATGGACTTCCAGAACTGAACTCAAGCTCCATTGGAATGGCAAAGGTATTCAAAATGATTAAGGTTTATCGATTCACATTTTTAACTCACCTGAGCTTAAAGCTCGAGAGCTTTTCTGATCACCTGTTGTCTTTCGTCTATCCGTCCATCTGTAAACTTTTCACATTTTCGACTTCTTCACTAGAACCATTGGGCCAATATCAACCAAACTTGGCAAAAAGCATCCTTGGGTGAAGGGCTTTCAAGTTTGTGCAAATGAAGGACCATGCACCTTTCAAAGGGAAGATAATCACAAAAATAAGATGGGGTCATTTAAAAATCTTCTTAAGAACCACTGGGCCAGAAGAGCTGAAATGTAGGGGAAATCTTTAAATATAGGCCAAGGTGACATAAGTGAGCGATGTAGCCCATGGACCTCTTGTTGAACTTACATTTTTTATTTACTGGAAAACTAGTAAGAAACAAGGAAATATGTAATTTAGAATACAGTAAATTCTATGATTGATTGTTTATGGTTTTAGGCTATTTCAGCATTATTTCAGCCACTTTACAGCGGTAAATTCTATTAAGTGTAGTATGTTCTATGCATGTATATGACCATACTTGCATGTATAAAGTGTACATTTGCATATACATTGTATTGAATATGATTAGGATATTTTTTGTGGGTTTTTAAATGAAATATATTTTAAGATATGTCAGAAGATCGATATGCTTAAGATTTTTTTCATTATTAGGCAGCATTGGAAGCAATCAACGAACTTGACCTGTTTGGTGCCAGAGGTGGACCCTTGTCTGTTGTCCATGTTTTACCTGACGAAGCACAACAGTGCCAGGTGATGATGATCAATGGATATCAAATTCAAATGAGATCTTCTTTTGATCCACTCACATAGTTCACTGCTCAAGGATAAAACAACATCCCATTTGGGGTCAAAGTCAGAGTGACCTTTTTGTTAGCCAATGAAATTGTTTTTGAAGAAAACTTTTAAACTAGTTGTTTGGAAATTTCAGGCTATTTTTTCTTCCTTGAGGCTGTACAAATGACTGAAAGTTTATCAGTGTTCTAGAACAGAATTTGTTGTGACTGCAATTATTAAGGAGATTTTATGTCAAACATTTTATGTTCATCCAAAACATGCTACACATATGTTTGACGAGTAAGAAATAACCTTTTACTGACTAGCTACCTCATGAGCTGACACATGCTAGCAAGAAACACACTACACACTTTCAAGATTTGCAGAGCAAAATGGACCTTGCTTAAACTGCACCGTCCTTAGAGAAAGAACTAATTTTCCTGCACTAATGCTGCTTGAAATGATGTGCAAATGTGTCACCTTTAAAGGGACTGATTCACGATTTTCCTCAAAATTTTGTTTTTCACTTTTAATGATAAAAATCTACTGTCTATTGTGTTTGAAATATTTCACATGAAAATTAAGGTTATATACTATCACAGAAGCTCATTTTAGAGAATTTATTATTTGTTTTGTAAACAAAGATTGCGGTATGCTATTATTTACAAAATTTTCAAAAGAAATGGATATCAATCTAAGTTTATTATACTTTTCACATTTCAAGCATTTTTGGGATAAAATGTGTCAGCTAAAAGTTAAAATTTGTGACTATGCAAAATTAAGATGCATTATATTGCAAAATCAATATTTCACTTGTTTGTTTACATAAAAAGACTCGAGTCTTTGTTTACATAACACAGATTTTAGGCTAAAATATTGCTTTTATTCTTGCATTCAGAAGGTCACAATTTTGACTGTCAACATTAAATGAGTTATATTTTTAATGTTTAACATCAAAAATGAAAAATATTTTTATCAAAAATCGTGAACCAGTCCCTTTAAGTTTTGTTGCCATGTACAACATTTTGATAATATTATGTAAAAAGAATGCTATTGCTTCAAATGTACATACATGTATACATATGTGCAAACAAAGAAAAGGCAGATTTTGAACTCTTTCAACTTTTGAAGTCAGCTGTGCAGTGTTTGACTATTCATTATCTCAGACCACAAGAAGTGATGTTGGATGTAAGTGCAGTGAGGATGTGAGCGGATCTAACATATAATCGAAATTAAAATGGATATACCTGGAATTTTGTACCCTCTTTTAATTTTCATCGTTTGGGGAGTTCAAATTTACTCATAACCTTTTAGTAAAAATAGATTTTTTCAATGGGGCAAAAAGATAATACAAATTTCTATTTAAATCCATCATGGCAAATATAAGATGGAACAAAAAATTTTTCTTGTTAACAGTGTTGAACCTTAGTATTGTTCATAATTCAATTAGAGTTCCCTTAATAGATTAGAGGAATAAATGTGACAATTAGATTGTGTGTTTGCTAAATAAGTCTTAATGAAAAGAGGTTGGAATTTTAAGGAATAATTTGTGATTTCATATTTGAATGCAATTTTTTACAGGCCATTCTTCATTCTATGCTCCCTAGAGAATCAAATTCCAAAGTGAGTCATTTACTAAATTAATACATCTAATGATAAAGACTTTTATACAGTGTCAGGCTATTTAAAATTGAAGCTCAGTTAACCAATTTTACTGCTAATCAAGATTTAACTTTATTTTTGCTCAAGCGAAGCTTTATTTATGCCCCTGTAATAAGAGATTTGGGGGCATACTGTTTTTGTTCTGTCCGTCCATCTGTTTGTCTACAAGAACTTTAAACCTTAGCCATAACTTTTGAATGGATGGTAATAGGGATTTCATATTTTATGTGTATTCCTTGTGACAAGACTTTTCTTGTAGTACCTAAATTTTTATTCTGTGACCTTCACCGTGACCTTTATTTGACAAACTTTAGCCTTGGCCTTAACTATTGAATAGTTGATGATAGAACTTTCATATTTCTTGTGTTTATTCCTTTTGACAAGACCATACTTTTGGTAGCAGAATTTTTGACATATTAAACTTGGAACATTGGGTTTGACCTACTTTTGAAAAAAATTAACCTTGGCTATTACTTTGAATGGTTAGTGATGGGGCTTACATATTTCACATGTATATTCCCTGAGACAAGGCCTTTCAATTACTTTGTTGCCATTCAGGGGCATCAGTGTTTCACGTAAACATTTTGTTTGATTGCTTGTCTCTTTTGACCATAGTCTTAGAAATCATAAGTCTCATTGCTGATTTCTGGATTTTTAAAAGTCTTTGAATTTAAACTGTACTGGTCCCATGGAGTTAATACAAGGTGCATCAGTTTCTCAGGTTGTTATGAAAATGATTATTCTTCTTTGTTAAAATTCTGTTTGAATTTTTTTCCCACTGTACATTGAACATTGCAGGAGGTAGATGCTGCTTTACTGACTGTGATCAGCTTTCCAGCTTTTGCTGTGGATGATTATGAAAAGGTGGAGGAAACCAGAGACACAATCATGTTAAAACTGGAGGTGAGTGCTTCATAAAAGGTGGACATACCTCTTTGGCATGCCACATTTTATATCAACCAGAGCTTCTTTACATTGCACAAATATAGCCTTTTCATGAGATCAGTCCTTGAATATTTTCAAAACAATGCGTACCTATTAATACTGTTCTGTTTCAGATTAAATCAGTGTAAATACAAAAACAGAAAATATTTAAGGAAGATTGACAAAGTTATATGAAGTATGAAATCAAGCTATCCAATTCATAATTATACCCCAAAATTGTTCATCAAAAGAAAACTAGATATTAAAAACCCAGGTTTTAGTTCAAGGGGCATCAACATAGAAATTAATTCACCAGGAAATTTGTGAAAAATAATTATGTACTGTTAATTTGCTCTAAAGAAATAAAACAGATCACCAATACAGTGAGAATGCACAACGTATTTATTTGGTTGACCGGTTTCGACCAGGGGGCGGTTGTCTTGAGATTTAATCTCATTTATGAAATGCATGCAAATTTTATCATTCTAAAACATTCTAATTAAATGTAATTTTTTATGAATGATAAATTATAAAACAACACATTGTGTTTTAGATTTTTAACTATCATCAATTTTATTTTACAACTATTAAAACCATTCTTGATATTCTTAATCAATGAATTACAAATACATGTACAGTTATTTTCTCCCTTGTACAAACTACATGTATTTCTGTATATTATTCGCTAAATGTCTTTACTGCAGAAAATAAGCAACCTGTATTAAGAGACCACCTGTCAGATGTGACCTTTTTTCCTCTCTCCTGAGGATGGTCTCCTAATGCAGGTTTATACACATGCAAAATACATCAGACAAATCAACAAGGTTGCATGTCTAAATTTAAAAAAATAAAACCAAATACCCTCCTATTGTATGAAAAAAAAGCAATTGCCTAATAATGTAGTGTAACGGATTTGTTTCATGCTTTGGTTTAGAACAAACATAATGGAATAAGTGCTGTCATTGTCGTAAGACATTTTTGATGAATATGTATTTTACCATACATGTATTTTGATAAATGGTTTGTGAGAGAAAACAAAAACTTACAAAGCTTTCTTTATGTTTGCAGGGCAAATATGGTTGCTGTCGATTTCTAAGGGACGGCTATAAAACAGCACAAGAGGTAAGGAATTACATTTATCTGATTTTTTATGAGGATTTAAATTAAGCTGATTTTAGTTTGTGCATTTGGAAGTTTCATATAAGAGTTGCACTACAATTTCTCGTTTAAATCAGGACCCGAATCGTCTGCATTATGAACCATGGGAACTTCAGGTCTTTGAGAGGATAGAATGCCACTGGCCCATGTTCTTTGCTTTATCTGTGCTGGATGGTTTATTCAATGGGAATAAAGAGCAGGTGTGTAGCAAATAGAAAATGAAATGTCAGGTGACTTAATCATCAATAAACACAGAACTTTCATAAGCACCACAAAATGTGTAAACCATTTCATAAAGCCTTCTGTAATGCCAGTTAACTGACTTGAAGTGGGCTGATTTTACCTGTCGGTCCATCTGTCTATCCATTTGTCAGTCCTTTTTTATTGTATATTTTGTGATATGAACCAAATAAAAAATTTCAGTTTTCTGTTTTGAAGTACAGTTTAATAAAGAAAGTTTGAAATATTGTAATGATATTGTAATGATTCTTTGATTCTATCAAACTACAGTATATATAATAATTTTTTTTACAGTTTATTAAGCCTAGTATGTCATACATCCTGTATTCCTCTTCTCTTTTAAGGTGAAAAAATATGCAGAAAAATTAGATTCAGTCCTTTTGAAGACGGATGAGGGAATCTATGTTTTACCAGAGCTTTATACAGTCGTCAAAGATAAGGTTTGAGATCTCTTTTTATTATTCCCCTGCCATAAATTAATTAATGTGTATAGTGTATATAGTGTTACCCCCTTTCTTCCATCATTCTGTCATAATTACTTTTCTGGACTATTGTAAATAATGACCTAGTATTTGGGATATCTCTTGATATTGATGACTTGCAGATCAAGTTTGAGTTTCATGTTGATTGGCATATTTTCAACAAAGGTATTGCCATTTGATTGA
This sequence comes from Ostrea edulis, assembly GCF_947568905.1. Lineage (NCBI taxonomy): Eukaryota > Metazoa > Mollusca > Bivalvia > Ostreida > Ostreidae > Ostrea > Ostrea edulis. The sequence goes on along the minus strand of NC_079165.1, from coordinate 95,413,930 downwards.
AAATTTCTAATTATTCAGTTTTCTGGACTTTTCTCTGTATGTTCTTGTAAATGAAAAGCACGTTTTTAGTTTGTACCTTTATAATAATAACTCGCTGATCAAATTTTTGACTTTCTTTTAACTGTGTTATTTATCACCCTTGGACTCAAAAGTTTCCCAGTCAGTAATTACTTTTTTTTTTTACACCGACTTGAATAAATCAAGAAATAAACTGTGTCTCTCACATATAAAAAACTTGTCTGTATTCCTACATGATCCTTGGTATGCATATATTGAACATGTATTATGATATATACAGATTGTTTACAAAAAAAATAAAAAAAATAAACAATGTTTGTTAGTATCTTAATGATTCATTTTAAGGTCCACTTTACACAGAATGTCCTTGAAAACTAGCAGAAACATATATATATATATATATATATATATATCAGAGATTAGCAACTTTCTCAAGTCTTGCGGTCCCCTGTTTTTCAGTAAAAATGCATATACTGATTTAATTTGCATATTACATCTTAATAATGAAAGATATCAAGTTCAAACCATCCAAATTCTATCACGAAAACATTCAAGATACAATATTTTTAGAAGATGTTTCACTTCAAAGTAAAATGAAAGTGAAGTTATAAAAGGTTACACTTGACTCAAACTCAGCAAAATCAGTGAGATTTCAGCAAATAGTTACATTTTGTACACTATTTTTGTAAATAGTATATTTTTTTATCATCAAATCAAAACTTCTTGATACGTTTGATTCTGATTTATGATAGGAGTGAACTAAAACTTAAAAGAGCATGAATTTATCAAACCGCGAAATAGGAATTAGCAAATTTTAGGTGGGACCGTTACATATTTTAAGCAGTAAACATGCTGCCATAGGAGTTGCTTGTTTCTGTTATATATGTCTCTGAAGCTAGTGTAATTCAATCCTCTTCTCAACTGATTCAAGAAAAGAGTATTCTATTTTTGTTTCATTTGCTCCCAATGTTATTTTCACATTCCTGGACTTTCGTATTTCAATTTTAATGTCAGTGGGGGCATTCATGTCATACTGACATGTCCATTTCACTCAAGTATATTTTGATGTTCATGGAATTGAAGATGGGGTGTGTATCATTTTTGGTCTGTCTGTTCATATGTTTGCCAGCAACTGTAACCTTGTTTGTAACTTTTGAATTAAGTTAGATAGATAGGAAACTGAAAGATGAATATCAAAGTGTTATGGCAGGTAAAAGTCAAGGTCATATATCATACATGTAGCTTAATTTCCAATTAGGCACCATTGTACCTGGCCTGGGTTTGGGGTATAATTTATGCATACACTATGAATAATAGTGAAAACTGCATCTTATTTGTGGAAACTATGGAAATTTGCTGTAAATGTTAAATAAAATTTTGGCACATTTTTTAAAGTAAACATGTCAGTGTCTTCATTAATAATATCACATTTTAGAAGTTGAAGCCATGATTTAGATACTGGTGTACATGTGTAGTGTACATGTGTAGTGTACATGTGTAGTGTACATGTGTAGTGTACATATGTACAGTGTAGTTGTGTACACGTTCAGTATTAAACAGGTTAATAAACTATCAGTTGTGTGAAAGGCCTTGCGTCCTGATTTTGGCTAAGATGAGTCCGTTTTCATTGATCTGTTCCTCTGTGGAGATGAAATCTACTTCTTAATCAATCATGACTTTTCAGGTCTCTTACATCTTTGTTCTTTAAAAGATTCCACATTCGTGATTTGATTTAGAAATTTAGATTGCTTTACATGTAACTAAGATATTAAATACGATTTCTTCAGTAATTTTATATTTAGTATAGTCGACATGATCTTTCAGTAATTTTATGTTTAGTAGAGTCGACATGATCTTTCAGTAATTTTATGTTTAGTATAGTCGACATGATCTTTCAGTAATTTTATGTTTAGTAGAGTCGACATGATCTTTCAGTAATTTTATATTTAGTATAGTCGACGTGATCTTTCAGTACCGTATATACTCGCCTATAAGTCGAATTTTTGGGAGTAAATTTTTGGTCCAAAACTCTATGTCCGACTTATAGGCGCGTCCTAAGAAGATTGGTATTTTTCGAGGCGGCGTAATGTAGTGTGTTTTTTTAAACAACTCCGACGATTGTCATGGACTACCACACAAATTATTATTGTTTACAAATATTTAGACATATTGTATTGTTTATGTATTTTAAAATTATGTATAAAGTACAAGTATTTACATATTTTTATCTTGTTTAAAATTATTTACATACCGGTAACTAATACTTTCCCGATTTAATATTGAAATATTCATATGTATACCGGCTGAAATATATTTCATAAAAGATTGAATATTGTTAACAGATAATTTAGATCATCATTCTTGACTCTTAAAAACTCTATTGTTGATACATTGAATTATACTGGAACCCCACAATAACCGCGAGGCGCGTGCCACTAAGTAAACACGGTGTCAGGTACTGGTAATTAGGAGACCCTAATTGCGTAAGTAAACAAGGGATCATTGTCCATAATAGATCAAGGGTTGCGTTTAAACCCCAAACAGATATGGCTTGGATATTGAGCACCTGATAATTATTAATTTCTCAAAATAGTTTTTGAAACATAGGTAATGACAAAAATTTGTACCGACTTATAAGCGGGTCAATGGCAAATCCCTACAAAATAACCTTAAAAAATACAACCGACTTATAGGCGGACCGACTTATAGGCAAGTATATACGGTAAATGTTTGGTTGTGCAGGTTGAGCTGGAATACAGAACACCGAACAGTCAGAAAAGAGAAGCAATCGGTAAAATACCTCACAAGTGGGGACAGTCACTGTACATCATCAGCAAGCTGGTCCAAGAGGTGAGTCAGCACATTTCTAAACATCAGCTCCACTAAATGCTTCCTAACATCCTAGTCATCAAAACATCAGCTCCACTGAATGCTTTCTAACTTCCTAGTCATCAAAACATCAGCTCCACTGAATGCTTTCTAACATCCTAGTCATCAAAACATCAGCTCCACTAAATGCTTTCTAACATCCTAGTCATCAAAACATCAGCTCCACTGGATGCTTACAAACTTTATACTAGTCATAGAGAGATGTTTGGTATTCAAATTTCAGCACCACAGAAAAAACTAATAAATGTACTAGTATTAATAAATGTACCATTATTTCACCTGTAGTACATACATGTAGTACAATATACTTGTATAATTATATTTTCACTTAGACGTGATAATGACTGGTTAATCTATTTTATAAAGATATTATTTTTTGGTTCTCTTCAGAACATTCTATGATGATTTTTTATTTCAGGGTTTCCTCTCTCCAGGGGAGCTTGACCCTTTAAATCGACGCTTGGTGTCCGAACCGAAACCAGACATTGTTGTACAAGGTGCAGTAATATTTTTCATTTGGTATTGTGTAAAATTAGATCTACTATCATTTTTAGGTCATCTGAATTCATTCAGGTGACCTATTGCTATCTGTTTTTGTCCGCCGTCGTTCGTCGTGCGTTAACATTTGAACATTTTCAGCTTCTTCTCTGAAACCCCTGAACCAATTTCAACCAATTTTGGCATATAGCATCTGCGGGTGGAGGGGAACAAAAATTGTGAAATTCGTGGTCCCTGCCCCCCTGGGGCCTGAGGGGGTGGGGCAAAAACCATCAAATTGAGTGTAATTTTAAAAAATCTTCTTCTTTACTCCTGGACATCAAGAAGCCAAACTGTGGGCATAATTATAATGAGCGTTGAGCCCTCTACCAAAATTGTGAAATTCATGGCCCCTGGGGCAGGGGTTCTTGTGTTAGGGTGGGGCTCTATTGGTCATATAGTGAAAATGTAGAAATTCTTTGAAAATCTTCTTCTCTGTCTCTGGGTATTAAGTAGACAAACTAATAGCATGGTAATGATGAGCAAGGATGCCTCTTTATACCCCCCGCAACAAGTTGTGGGGGGTATACTGGAATCGGGTTGTTCGTCTGTCCGTCCGTCCGTCCGTCTGTAGACGCAATGGTTTCCGGGCTCTAAAGCATTATCCTTTCCACCTACAGTCACCATATCATATATATGGACTACCCATGGGATGAAGATGTTCCCTATCGATTTTGGGGTCAAAAGGTCAAAGGTCAAGCACACTGGACATTGAAGTAGCAATATGGTTTCCGGGCTCTAAAGCATTATCCTTTCCACCTACAGTCACCATATCAAACATATGGACTACCCATGGGATAAAGATGTTCCCTATCGATTTTGGGGTCAAAAGGTCAAAGGTCAAGTGCACTGGACATTGAAGTAGCAATATGGTTTCCGGGCTCTAAAGCGTTATCCTTTCCACCTACAGTCACCATATCATATATATAGACTACCCATGGGATGAAGATGATCCCTATCGATTTTGGGGTCAAAAGGTCAAAGGTCACGCGCACTGGACATTGAAGTAGCAATATGGTTTCCGGGCTCTAAAGCATTATCCTTTCCACCTACAGTCACCATATCATACATATGGACTACCCATGGGATGAAGATGTTCCCTATTGATTTTGGGGTCAAAAGGTCAAAGGTCATGCGCACTGGACATCGAAGTAGCAACACTCAGAAAAGAGGTAGTTTATACCTATTACCAACACCCTTTGGGAGATTGGGGTAAGCGGGAGGTATTCTTAGTGAGCATTGCTCACAGTACCTCTTGTTAAAATTGTGAAATTCATGGCCCCTGGATCAGGGGTTCTGGTGCTAGGGTGGGACTCTATAAGTCATATAGTGAAAATGCATTATTTCTTTGAAAATCTTCTTCTCTGTTCTTGGGTATTAAGTAGACAAACCAATAGCATGGTTATTATGAGCAAGGATACCTCTTTCAAAATTGTGAAATTCATGGCCCCTGGGTCAGGGGTTCTGGTATTAGGGTGGGGCCCTATTGATCATATAGTGAAAATGCATTTTATTTCTTTGAAAATCTTCTCCTCTACTGCTGGGTATTAAGTAGACAAACTAATAGTATGATAATGATGATCAAGGATGCTTCTTTCAAAACTGAAATTTATGGCCCCTGGGTCAGGGGTTCTGGTGCAAAGGCGGGGCTGACCACATAGCTATTCAATGTTTCTTCCATCCAAAAGTAAAATTCTTATATTTAAACACAAACCTAATTCAAACATTGGAAGGTTGTTACATGATACTCAGGTGACCTATAAGGCCCCTGGGCCTCTTGTTAAATAGAAAGGGTCTATCAAGGGATTCAGTCATACAATTTTATGAAATTTTCATTGAAATTTTAATTGTTGGAACAAATGTGATTTAAAAAAAATGTGCTTCTTAACAGCATAGTCCTCAGTTTAGTGGATTTACATTTACATGTATATTGCATCTTGATTTATTTAGATAATGCAATGGAACAATTGTTTAATTTTACAATTTATTCTTGTTACATTGTTGATTTACTTGTACAGTTGTGATAATTTATTTTCGTTACATTGTTGATTTACGTGTACAGTTGTGATAATTTCTTTTCGTTACATTGTTGATTTACGTGTACAGTTGTGATAATTTCTTTTCGTTACATTGTTGATTTACGTGTACAGTTGTGATAATTTATTTTCGTTACATTGTTGATTTACGTGTACAGTTGTGATAATTTATTTTCGTTACATTGTTAATTTACGTGTACAGTTGTGATAATTTCTTTTCGTTACATTGTTGATTTACGTGTACAGTTGTGATAATTTCTTTTCGTTACATTGTTGATTTACGTGTACAGTTGTGATAATTTATTTTCGTTACATTGTTGATTTACGTGTACAGTTGTGATAATTTCTTTTCGTTACATTGTTGATTTACGTGTACAGTTGTGATAATTTATTTTCGTTACATTGTTAATTTACGTGTACAGTTGTGATAATTTATTCCTGTTACATTGTTGATTTACGTTTACAGTTGTGATACTGGCTGAGGATGAGTACATCCAGTCTAAGTTATTAGAGCATGACATCAAAGTACAGACCATGGATGAGGTCAGACCCCTACAAGTGTTCCCAGCCAGAGTTCTCACACAGATCTACTCCTTACTGGGTAAGCTGAGAAAAAAAACGGGAGAGGGTCGATATAGAGGACACACCTAATTTGTAATTTCCATTTGCATGTGTCTTAGAGGTCACTTACATATGTGTGACATACATTGTGTGAGGAGTAATTTCTATTCGCTGTGTAACAGTCATTCAACATGTAAATGTAATCATTTAATGTTGTACATCCATAAAATCCATAAAATTTCATGTACAGACCCAAGAAATTTCTTCTAAATACAAAGCTGCCCCACCTCAGATAAAAATTACTTAATATATGTTTTTATGGGACAGTTGTTTGTAGGAAAGAGCATCAAACTTGTAATGAATGTACCTTTAAATTTTCTTTCAATCGAAATGTTATTTATTCAAAATTAGATAATAATTTAAATAGGAAGAAACAAGAAACTGGGCTTAACTGGACGTCCAAAGAATGAGATTGGTTTGCTAGCGACCAGCAAGTTGTATACGTTCCATGATCAGATTTTGGCATTCATTCCTCAGGTATGTTAAACTTTAGTCTTACTTTGTGTGATTTCAGTCAATAATTTGTGTGTCACATTAGTTTTATTCAGTTGTTCGGAATTAAAGTGAAATAGTCATGAAATGAGTTGGAAATTAACTTTCAACTGTTTATTTTCATCTTTTTTTAAAAAATTGTTTCATGAATTGTTCAGATATTTGATGTCAAGAGATTGTCAAGAGAGATACAGAGTGCCTGTTTTTACAGATGGCAGATGAACATCAGTTTTATCTCCCCAAGGACACACTTCTAAAGTTGGACATGTTTGCCAATGATATGGGATTTCTGTCATCATATTGGAGATACTTAGGACGGCCTCTTGTTATATTTCCAGTGTCCACTAACCTTAATTACTTAGGTTTCAAAGTTTGAATGTTTCTTCTTTTTGCAGATTTGAAGCTTTGAAATTGTATGCATTCCTGTTTTCTTGAAAGCATCCAGAGTGATTACCCTTAACCGACTATTTGAAGCCAAATGTGTCTTGTATAAAATGTTACTGATGATGATTTTATTAATTTTTAGGGATGGGGATAATTTACATAAATATTTCAACCTTTCATGGAGTAATCTTCTAATATTTATCTGTTGTGGATTGTGCATTGTGTGTTTTGGCTTGAAATATGAATGTCTGGGCAATTTGTGAGAGAAGTCATGATAAGAAATTTAGATGTTAGCAAGGGATCTTCATATTACTGTGATATCAACACTCAACCATATGAGGATTAACTTTTTTTTAAATATCTATTCACAGTCTTTATTTATTAATTTTATCCTTTTACATGTACTGGGATACATATATACATAATCCCGTGGGGATCCGGGTTAGAATAGGTCCTCAGTACCCCTTGCTTGTCGTAAGTGGCGACTAAATGGGATGGTCCTTCGGATGAGATCGCAAAAAACGAGGCCCCGTGTCACAGCAGGTGTGGCACAATAAAGATCCCTCCCTGCTCGATGGCCATAAGCGCCGAGCACAGGACTAAATTTTGCAGCCCTTCACTGGCAGTGGTGACGTCTCTATATGAGTGAAATATTCTTGAAAGGGACGTTAAACAATATTCAATCATTCATATATATATATATATATATATATATATATACGCATGTATATATAAAAGCACAAAAACCTCACAACACCCATCTTTCTTAAAGTGTCGGATTTAAAAAGATACAAGACCAGAAAAGAAATTCTTGTTAACAATGTACATGTAGATTATTGATATTTGTCGTTTTTTCGTGGTGTGTGATATTTGTTTATGTAATATATGTCTCTTGATAAAGACGCAGGTTGTGTCGAAAATTTGAGTTTTATTAAATCAACATTGTCATGGCCTTTTCAGTGCTTTTAGATAGACAGATAGATAGATAGATAGATAGATTTTTCTTATACCCTCCTTTTATGAATATTCTGAAGCAAAATTTAGCCAATTTAATTACTTGATTTGGCTTTAGTTTGCTCTTTATTATTTTCTCAATCCATTTTTACATAGTTTTAAATACACCCTTTTTATAACTATTCTGTGCTACTGCATACATGTACATGTAGGTAATATGGGTATGTTATATCCATGTAGTTTCTATTGCAAGGCTTTGGTTTACAGTGCAAATAGTTAAAATGAAGCTATTTAAGGAGACTTGATAATTTAATTGAAAAAATATTTTGACAGAAAATCAATCTGTGACTTGTCATTCACCCCACAATACAACCCCGATCAAACTCGGGTGTCTGCTTATCTTCATTCATCAAGAATATTTTGAGTTCTAAATATAGAGCACAGAATAGGGTACAAAGGTTCCAGTGGGATTCACGACATCCTTCTTTATCATCAGTGCAGTTAAGTATGCACTAGGCATTTGGATAATAAGCATAGATAGAATTCTGAAATCTGGGAAAATCATTCTGATTTTGTTTTGTATCTGGCCTGTTAATGAGAAATTCTTTTGTAGGGTGATGTACTGGTATCCTGTGAAATGTTGATTTTGATAATTGTTGTTTACGCTGAAGTACCAAAAAGCCTTGATAATTGTATATAAGGCAGCGTGCAGTGTATGACATATTTTCATCAGAAACTCTTTGACTGGCATGCCACAAGAGTGAGTCAGTTCTCACACCAGTGGAGTTTTTAATGGATGGAAGGAGACTGATATTGACATTTATGATAAAAGTACCTTATTTCAGTAAGCAGAAACCAGGATATAAGGGCCAATATTAGAAGGTTCTGAAAACAATCTTGCAATAGATATTGGTCTTCATTACTAGCAATATTTGGATTTCTTTTAAAAATGGTTTTTTTTTGTAAGATGTCCATGACATTTACTGGTGTGAGACCTGAACTCTGTGATTTACACTGATTAACCATTTTGAGCACTCAATTTTTGCCTCAATCATTAATATCTAATAGTATAATTTTAGACTATCACATTTTTCATGATCACCATTGATGCATACCATCTTGTCATTTTTTGTACATAGTTTGTGGACATGAACAATTATTACCTCCCCCTGGATGTAGAGTTTGCATTGTTTACATTCCATCTGGAATTGGAATATCTGTCCAAAACCTGGAGAATGATTGGTCGACCCACAGTCACATGTCAGATCACATATGACATGCTAGGTTTGGCTCTTATATCACATTCGATACTAGCGCAACCTGTTAGACACTGCTAGGATGAATTTCACATCATCTTTCACCTTTGTTATGCTTCCTTATTTCTACAAGTATTTCTTGTAGAATGTGTATTGTGTAGACAGTGTCGTGCTGCATGTGACTGCAGGTACTGGTACTTGGTATTCAGCTTTATTTGTATGTTTACTTTATTTAAGTACTGGTAAGTCATGGCCAAGTTTAATGTAAATGTGATATGTAAAAAAGATACCTAAACTCGAAGGAACTGGTTTCCTATCAGATCACCTGTTCGCAAACTATAAGATTTTTTTTTAACTTATCTTATAAGAGTAACTGGGTACTATTTTATTAGACTCTAGAAATAATTTAAAAAGGATGACAGACCTAATTTTTGTATGGAAATATGCACATGTATTCAAAATATGGTTGTTAGGGCATACTGACTTTGTATTTAGATAAATATATATCTTGTTCTGTATGATGAAGCATTGTTTTCATCATATAAAGATATGTATAGGAGTGTTTCATTATGAAAATCATGTTATTAGTATATGCTGCCTTTATATTGTGCTAAATGACTATCAGACTCACATTTTAGCCAAGACTATTTTCCCTATTCAATTTGAGTGACTGTTTAATAGTTATACTGATATACGATTCAGATCAGTTTCCATTTCAGCAGTTTCCATACTTTTATATGTAGCATGTTGTGTTTTGAGGAAACAAGCTGTTGTCCAGGTCCCAGGATCATGTAGCAAAATCAGACTTAAGTCAAAATCACCTGTAAGATGTTCATTGCTTTTGGACTGAGACTTTTATATTTACAGACACTAGAAATTTGATAAAGCAATACAGAATATCAATTTTATTTGGAATGGTTGTCTTCTCAATCATTTCATTGCAATATTCAGATTTTGACTTAAGCTTAAGATGTTTCATGATCCAGGGGCCAGAATTGTTCAGAATTTCTTCAGACTGACGAATGTAATCGACTCCAGATTTTCCTTGTGTTCATATTGTACTTCTCTTGGAAGACATTATTTTTCATAATCTTTGCCATTTTTGTGTGATCATTCATTTACATATATTTCACCATGAATCACATATTTATTTTGTGTATTGATGAAAACTAACACATTTACCAGAGCATAGTCCAGCTCCCCTGAAAACTAACAGTTGACCAGAGCCTATTTCCGCTCATCTGCAGAGATGGATCTTTGTATGCCATTAATCAACTGCTAATTGAATTCTGCTTTAATGTTTTCCTATTGACTGTGTATTCTTTCAGTATGTTGACCCTCACCAGTTCTATATGGCTTTAGACTTCAACTTTATCATTGACAAATTTAAGAATGATGTTGGTTATTTCTCGGGTAATTGGAGGAACCTCGGTCGGCCAGTCTACATTTATTCCATCACAAACACAGTTTTAGGTGCGATTATTTTGACCAATTTTTCGCATTACAGTGAATAAATACTTACATGTATGTGGTAGGTGTACTTACTTTAGTATTAGAATCTCTAGGATTCATGGTAGTCAGTGGTATATACACTGTACATGTATACTTGACAATGTATTGTTTCCATTTGATGTCATGTTTTTCCCATAATAACTAGTATACAATGTATTTCATAGCAACTTGTGAACTGAATAATTTTTAAAAATAAGACAGAAACATGAAATAAAACTACTAAAGACGAATTAAAAAAATAAAAGCTTAGCCGCTTTGAGGTCACATACAAAATTATTTGGCATTTGCTTCCGGAATCTGCAATTGCATTTCACTCATATTTTATTTCTTTATGTATAGACAAGGATGCATAATTAAAAATCTTTTCGAAGCGCTCGCTTTAATTGTCAACAAGAATGAACTTATTTCTCTGCATGTATTCCTGCCAGTCCTTCAAAGCAAATGCCAAATTTATCTGTTTACTTTAACATTAAGTTAATTCATGCTTGTAAACGGCTAATTTTTCCTCATATCTAAAGAAAACAAAATTGAAATGTGACTTTTTGTCTGCATTAAATTGTTTTCTCTGTATGTGTGATTGGTGATTGTATAGTTGACTGTCTCTACATGTTCTGTAAAGGACTTGGCTACGTAGCACCGCTAACAGGACCTAGTAGTTTAGAATACAATAGCTAGTCAGTAGTCTAGTGTGGAATGGTCTGCTTTAGTGGTGTGTGTATTTCTTAATCAGGCACCATTTAGATTCATGTATCAGTAAACAATGCCCAAAAATACATCTGTATTGAATTTGCACACAGAAACAATGTTACTTTTTGGAATTGTGACAATATTTGGCTGCAGTTCTTAACTTCTGTAGTTTCCAAATACCTTTTTAAATTCTGTACAATGTTTTGGACAAACAGGGCATGACAAGTCAAAAATAGAAATCTTTAAAGAGAATTTGAGATATGTAAAAAAAAAAAAAAAGTGGGGGGGGGGGTGTTCTAAAATTTTGCTAATTATTTTCTTTGTGGACCGTTCAATCATCTCGGAGCACATTATAAAACATGCTAGTCTGTAGAATACACACAACTTACTAGGTTATGGTTTTCACATTTTTATTTCTGTGTTCTGTTTGTCGGGTGTCATGACACAGGGTCTGTTGCCTTCATAAGTAGGTCACTAATTTATAGAGTGTTATGCCACCTCTGAAGGAAAGCAAGACCATTGGCCCATGGAAACTTGGAGAGGGGAAATCTACTGCCAACAGGTTCATAACAAAACAAGTACACAGTTATTACATGTTCAGATATTTGTCTATTTGTAGTTCATGGATGACCAGCAATTCTACTTCCAACAAGACCTTAAATTATTATTTGATATATTCCGTAACGAGATATCATATCTCAAAAACAGTTGGAGTGGAGTAGGGCGTCCAACAGTCATCATCTCAATCAGTAGCTCAGTACTCGGTAGGTGGATCCAACATTTCAGAGGGTGATATGAGAAGAAGAAAATTCACTGGGGTGTACTTGGTAGTTATCTGAGAAAATAAACGCACTTTATTACAGTAGGACACAATATGTAAGACTCTGAAAATCGGGACATGGTTAGGTATTTTTACCAATTCGTTGATCAAGTACCTTGACCAAGAAGTGAGGGTGGGTGGATCTAGTTATTACTGACTTTATTCTTTATGAACAAAAACTGATGTTATATTGATACATGTTTGAGTGATACTGTCAGAACAAGTTTAAATTTAACTTTGTAAGTTTTTTTTCCCTTCATTTTTTAAGATTTCTTTTCATAGAATGAAAAAAAGGTGTTTTCCATAAAAGGACAGACTTGGCATTGTTACTATTCGTTTGGGTTTCATTCAGATGAACTCGCTCCTCTATTACAACAATACGGATTAACACTGATAATGTGTCAGTATACATATACATGTAATAGTGCAGGGAAAAACTTCAGGAAGAATTTGGAAAATTCATTAAAACATAAATTATAAGTATACATTTAATGGGTGTGTGTTCTGTTCACAGTGCTTAGCAATTGTAGTCCAAGTGCTTTGTGATTTTCACTGTTTGCATGTGTACACATTATACAATATATATATACCCTAGTCATTCCACCACACATAATAAGCATGTATGTAGAAGGTGCACAGCCCACTCATGTATTTAATGCAATTTTAACAGTAGATATATATAATCTCCCATATTAAACAACTTTTATGTAGTTTTAGTGAACCAATTCTTGCCAATATATAAATGATTTTTTTTAATGTGGAAACATAATATTTTGTAAGTTTACTTTTATTTAACAGCATTCTGATGATATTCTGTTATTTTGAGTCTGTCCATTCATCTGCTGAGTTGTTTTGATAGTTACACTGTTTATCTGTCCAATTGAAAGGAAAGGTCAAAACTTTGTCAGATTAGGTCAAGGTCATACATCCAGGTAAAGGTCAATGTTGGCCATAACGTTTAAACTAAGATACACTATATGGCTTTCACTTCTACCCCAGTGAAAACTTGGGGTCAAAACTTTGTTTTACCAAGGTCATATATCAAGTTCATTCTTGCTACAATACTTTGTCACATTTTTCATAATCACGTTTTGCTGTTTAGGCTGCTTGGACTTTTGGCTAGAGTCAAACCAATATTTATATTTTCTCCTTGAAGGCAATACTTTCATAAAGGTAGCAGTCTTTTGTCTCTTGCCATAGCATTTGATTTTCCCTTACTCAAAAGCAACCCAATCAATGGACACTGTGATTAAGGATCTGTTTATCAGCATGGTGTATTTCACATTTGCTACTAGATAGAAGTTGACGTAATTCTTGATTGATGATAATACCATGATGTTAGTAGCCACATTGCTGTACTGTAAGACTTGCTACTATTACCTATAATACACTGTTGTTAGCTTGAATTTGTCATCTTTTAAGAGAGAGGTTTTGTTCAAAATCCAAGTTATCTGAAGATTTAATGAGAATTTCATTATGTTATTCATCACTATTGTAATACGAAGAAGGTTGAAATTTGATTATTTTTATTTTGCACATATATCAACACTATTCTTTATAATGATTAATCAAAAGAAATTGTTGTTCATTCATTGAGCTAATATGAAAACATTAGTTTTAATTTGGTTGGAAATCAGAGAGTGCCACACATGATATTGTGCAGCATCATTTAGTCCAATGACAATGATTGCTGTTGAAAGACATACGAAGTGTTGGAAGTTTATTTGGTGGCAGTAGTGTCAATCAAAACAGGAAAGGCATCATTCCGTTCGTGTTACGTTTGTTGCGTTGACAGTGCCGTTACCTTTTCAGTGACTGTATGTGATATACATATGTCAGTTTTATAAAAGAAAGAACTCATGTACTTCTCATTGAAATTTATTTTTGGGTAGATTTATAAATATTATAATGACCAAATAAGAATAATATAATTCTTACAGTATTTGAAAACCACAATGGGAAAGAATGGCACTGTTTAGCAGTGAGTGTTCCCTGAGATTGACTGACCTGTTGGATGGTGTCATGAGTTGATTTTGCCTTTTTGAAAGGTCAATGTCTCATATTTGACTTAAAAATTTGGTCAGTTTGTAAAGGAGTTGAGAAAGAAGATGGAACTGTTAAACCCATGATGGGCATGCCTGACACAGAGAATGTTGTTGTAGATGTTACTGCTGCAAGTGTATTATCTTGCAACACTGGTCTCAGATTGTTTGAACTACAGATTGTAAATTACTTACTCTTTTTCTAGATTGCGACCTATTTCACTGGAACTATAGCAGTTCAGGGTTTGATAATTCTATGACGTGACATTCAGTCAATCAAGGTCACCTTGGAATTGGGAGTTCAGATTTTAACACAACTGGTATTTTCTAATTTGTTCGGATTAAAGTGTGGTACTTGATTAGGACAGCTTTAGTCAGAATGACAGAGAATACACATTTATTGGTTGTCATCCTCCTTTGAATCATCTTTTGGATAAAATTTATATTTCCTTTGTTGTTTAATGTATACCACAGAATATAGATCCAGCACTTTACCCAATTATCCCAGAGTCGGCCTTATAAAGGTCTCCCATTAGTTCTCTACACACTAGGGGCCAGATCACACTACAGTATTATTTCATTAGTTAGCCTGCTTTAGGTGGGAAGTGGATAAATTTAACCCAAGTCCAGTTTGTATTTATACTGCCCACATTGACACTAAAGCAGGATAAGTTAATCTGATGTGAAAGCAGTCTTTTTAACCCCGCGGTTACCTCTGTTAACTGGTATTGTTTTTGTAGTGTGAGCCAGCTCTTAAGAGTGGTTTTTAGAGTGTGAGCCAGCTCTTAGAGTGGTTTTTAGAGTGTGAGCCAGCTCTTAGAGTGGTTTTTAGAGTGTGAACCAGCTCTTAGAGTGGTTTTTATAATGAATTTAGTACCCAGTTTAGAGTATTTAGGACTACAAAATATTTCAGAAGTAACATATCATTCGGATCATTACCTAGTGATATTGGTAAAGGTCTGTACTAATTATATTCACATTCACACACAATTCTGATCATTCACAAATCAATTGGCCTTCAGATGTGAATGGAATTTTTATATTTATTAAGAATCGTGCAAAACTTTGTGGCATGTAGAAAACATTTGACTTACATATAACTCTGTACATGAAGACTTGTATTGTGATCTAATGCAGAATGAACGTAATTCTGAGTCTGTTTCAGTAGGTGGCACTGGTGGGTGTATATCTAGATAAATGCACTAAAGCTTGATTTACTCACTGTCTTGCAATGCATTTTTTTTTCTTTGCAATTGGCTAAAAGTATTCACTACACACTTTCATGCAATATCTACATGCACTTTGCTTAAATTGCATTATTTGCATATTACAGTGCATAATTCTCTCCTTTTATCTCTTTGTGTAAGCAGAATTGTTGTTATATTTTATTATTCTACATCTGTTACAGTATAGTCAGATTTCAGTTCAAATATTTTGTCATATTCATGTACTTTGAACAATTTTTCACCCATCTCTTATGCTTTAATTCTGAATGTATTTTGTCGAATTTAGATGTTGGCCATAACCCACCTGGAGCATTGATTGGAACAATCAAAAAGCTACAGAGTGGATACATTGCTGGAACAAGGCAAATAATTTCATATTACATTTGTAATGTAATAAAAATCATGATAGGGTGCTCTGCATTAATGTTGCCAGCAAATTGGTTGCCATTGCTTGATGGCAGTCTGCTCTCCATAATTCACATTGGAGGTGAAATAATGCAGCTGACTCAGTTTACAATGAAGTGCAGGGAAACTTGTTATGTCCATTATTTGTTGTTTGTAAACATCATTTTAACAAAAGGAGAAAACTGGTACATGTGAAAGTTATTTTGTTATATATGCAGCATTTTATTGTAAATAGAATTAAGTCACTGTTTTTGCTGAGTTGATAGAAAGCACCCTTTGGTAATACATAAGTTACTATCAAGTAACCATTCAACAATTGCAATGCCTGCATTTTAAAGAAATTACAGTTAGAATGTCCAGTAAACTCCTTTGAACATTGGAAAAATTAGAATTGCCATGTAGCAATGCTTAAGTTTTCATGTTTGGCTTTAGGGTCCATCTTGGAAATTTGGCAGATTTTGTGACTACTTCC